>NC_059230.1:10457258-10459758 GCF_020615455.1 Coregonus clupeaformis
TTATATATGATGTTTATATATTATATACAGCTGGTGCTGTGATCCTGGAGAGACCTGTTTATATATGATGTTTATATATTATATATAGCTGGTGCTGTGATCCTGGAGAGACCTGTTTATATATGATGTTTATATATTATATACAGCTGGTGCTGTGATCCTGGAGAGACCTGTTTATATATGATGTTTATATATTATATACAGCTGGTGCTGTGATCCTGGAGAGACCTGTTTATATATGATGTTTATATATTATATACAGCTGGTGCTGTGATCCTGGAGAGACCTGTTTATATATGATGTTTATATATTATATACAGCTGGTGCTGTGATCCTGGAGATCCCTGCCCTTCCTGTGACTGAGGGAGATTCAGTGACTCTGCGCTGCAGATATCAGGGAACTCCCTCTTACCTCACAGCTGATTTCTACAAAGATGGATCCCTCATCAGGACTGAGACTACAGGAGAGATGACCATCCCTGCAGTATCCAAGTCAGATGAAGGACTCTACAAGTGTACCAACTCTGAAGGAGAATCACCAGAGAGCTGGATTACTGTGACAGGTGAGAATATGACAAACCTTGACATTCAGATTATTTGGTCCTTCTTAACACTGTTAAGTTGTGCTAAAACCTGCATTGTAAACTGGGTGGTTCGAGACCTGAATGCTGATTGGCTGGCAGCCATGGTATATGAGAAACGTACCACTGGTGACAAAACATTTGTTTTTATGCTGAAAGATTCAGGAGCTCTTCTTCTCAAGACATTCTCTCTCTATCTCTCTCTCTCTCTCTCTCTCTCTCTCTCTCTCTCTCTCTCTCTCTCTCTCTCTCTCTCTCTCTCTCTCTCTCTCTCTCTCTCTCTCTCTCTCTCTCTCCTCTCTCTCTCTCTCTCTCTCTCCTCTCTCTCTCTTACTCTCAGATCTCTCTCTTCCAGCCTCTCTGGTTGTCAGTCCTGACAGATCTCAGTTCTTTGAATATGAGTCTGTCTCTCTGAGCTGTGAGGTTCAGGGGAACTCTGCTGGATGGAGAGTGGTGAGGAACCCAGACAGAGGAAACCTTTCAGAGTGTAATACTGACTGGGGAAAACAACAAGGGTCTTCATGCAACGTGTTACTAATATCATCAGACAGTGGAGTGTACTGGTGTGAGTCTGGGTCTGGAGAACACAGCAATGCTGTCAACATCACAGTACATGGTATGTCCACAAACACCATCTACTAACATTATAGTGTTTAATGGTTCATCTGGTTTCAGATAGCTGATGTTATGTTTATATATGATGTTTATATATTATATACAGCTGGTGCTGTGATCCTGGAGAGACCTGTTTATATATGATGTTTATATATATATATTATATACAGCTGGTGCTGTGATCCTGGAGAGACCTGTTTATATATGATGTTTATATATTATATACAGCTGGTGCTGTGATCCTGGAGAGACCTGTTTATATATGATGTTTATATATTATATACAGCTGGTGCTGTGATCCTGGAGAGACCTGTTTATATATGATGTTTATATATATATATTATATACAGCTGGTGCTGTGATCCTGGAGAGACCTGTTTATATATGATGTTTATATATTATATACAGCTGGTGCTGTGATCCTGGAGAGACCTGTTTATATATGATGTTTATATATTATATACAGCTGGTGCTGTGATCCTGGAGAGACCTGTTTATATATGATGTTTATATATTATATACAGCTGGTGCTGTGATCCTGGAGAGACCTGTTTATATATTATATACAGATGGTGCTGTGATCCTGGAGAGACCTGTTTATATATTATATACAGCTGGTGCTGTGATCCTGGAGAGACCTGTTTATATATTATATACAGATGGTGCTGTGATCCTGGAGAGACCTGTTTATATATGATGTTTATATATTATATACAGCTGGTGCTGTGATCCTGGAGAGACCTGTTTATATATGATGTTTATATATTATATACAGCTGGTGCTGTGATCCTGGAGAGCCCTGTTTATATATGATGTTTATATATTATATACAGCTGGTGCTGTGATCCTGGAGAGACCTGTTTATATATGATGTTTATATATTATATACAGCTGGTGCTGTGATCCTGGAGAGCCCTGTTTATATATGATGTTTATATATTATATACAGCTGGTGCTGTGATCCTGGAGAGACCTGTTTATATATGATGTTTATATATTATATACAGCTGGTGCTGTGATCCTGGAGAGACCTGTTTATATATGATGTTTATATATTATATACAGCTGGTGCTGTGATCCTGGAGATCCCTGCCCTTCCTGTGACTGAGGGAGATTCAGTGACTCTGCGCTGCAGATATCAGGGAACTCCCTCTAACCTCACAGCTGATTTCTACAAAGATGGATCCCTCATCAGGACTGAGACTACAGGAGAGATGACCATCCCTGCAGTATACAAGTCAGATGAAGGACTCTACAAGTGTACCAACTCTGAAGGAGAATCACCAGAGAGCTGGATGACTGTG
>NC_059230.1:10464758-10517258 GCF_020615455.1 Coregonus clupeaformis
TGGTGCAGCTGTATAATTTTTGAGGATCTGAGGACCCATGCCAAATCTTTTTCAGTCTCCTGAGGGGGAATAGGCTTTGTCGTGCCCTCTTCACGACTGTCTTGGTGTGTTTGGACCATGATAGTTCGTTGGTGATGTGGACACCAAGGAACTTGAAGCTCTCAACCTGTTCCACTACAGCCCCGTCGATAAGAATGGGGGCGTGCTCAGTCCTCTTTTTTTTCCTGTAGTCTACAATCATCTCCTTTGTCTTGGTCACGTTGAGGGAGAGGTTGTTATCCTGGCACCACACGGCCAGGTCTCTGACCTCCTCCCTATAGGCTGTCTCATCGTTGTCGGTGATCAGGCCTACCACTGTTGTGTCGTCGGCAAACTTAATGATGGTGTTGGAGTCGTGCCTGGCCATGCAGTCATGGGTGAACAGAGAGTACAGGAGGGGACTGAGCACGCACCCCTGAGGGGCCCCCGTGTTGAGGATCAGTGTGGCAGATGTGTTGTTACCTACCCTTACCACCTGGGTCACTACCGTGCGTAAGGGTCTACCTTCAGGCTCTGTTTTGATGAAAGGTTTCTTTCTGGCACTGGAGCTTTTTGAGCTTTGCTATTGGTCTCTTTCTTTGCTGGCTTTTCTCCCACTTCTTATGGAGACTCTTTGGGTAGGCTCGCTTAATATTAATGGTGCCAGAGATGCGGGAAAGAGGAGTGTGTTGGGTGAATATGTAAAACAAAAAAAAGTACAAGTGTTGTTTCTGCAGGAGACGCATAGCGATGTGGTGAATGAAGTTGATTGGGGGCTCTGGTGGAAAGGGGCAAGTGTGCTGAGCCATGGGACAAATGTTAGTGAAGGGGTGGCAGTCCTTTTTGTACCGGGTCTGTCTGTAAAAATGTGCTCCTCAAAAGAGGTGTGTACGGGTAGACTGCTTGTAGTAAAGGCAGAAATTAACAACAGGGTTTTGTCTTTATAAATGTGTATGCGCCTAACACAGGGAGAGAGGGGGCATCTATTTGGGTGTCTTAGACAGGAACTCTCACAGGTAGCGCCTGAGGAGAGGCTGGTGGTCGGCGGGGACTGGAACTGTACGATGGATTTTACCAAAGACAGAAATGGGGAGGAGCCTCATTCAGGCTCAGTGGGGGTGTTAAGGGACATTATTAATCAGTTTGACCTAGTGGATGTTTGGAGAACTAGACATCCCAACACAAGACAATATACATGGGTGAAGGTCTTTGGGGCTAGGGTGAGTGCAGCCCGGCTTGATCGATTGTACATGTCCAGGAATCAGAGCAATAGGCTGTTGGGCGCTACCATTCTCCCGGTGGGTTTTTCGGATCATCACATAACCATGGCTCGGCTGTCTATTTCACCAGGGCCTCGGCAGGCATCCTATTGGAAGTTTAATGTAAAGCTCTTACAAGATGCCACTTTTTGCTCAGGTTTCCAGACGTTTTGGGAAAGGTGGGGGCAGCGAAGAGAGGAGTATGAGTCTCTGAGTCAATGGTGGGATGTGGGAAAAGTCCAAATTCGGCTTTTCGGCCAACAGTATACAGCTCTGTCATCCTCAGAGGCTAGGAGAGTATTGGGGGAACTCGAACGTAGTATTAGTGAGATGGAGGTGGAGCTGGTGGGGCAAGGCAATGTAGGCCTCCAGGCTAATCTAGCTGATAGTTTTTTACAGGTTAAAGCAAAGGGAGCACTTGTAAGAGCTAGGTTCTCCATGCTCAAGGAGATGGATGCTCCCAGCTCCTCCTCCTTTGGTTTGGAAAGACAGAGCGGTGAAGCCAAGGGTATGCATTGTCTTCGGCTTTCGGATGGGCAGGTGACCTCTGTGGTGGGGGAGATGCGGGAGCGGACTGTGGAGTTTTATACTGAATTGTATAAGGCAGAACTGTGTGATCCTATGTGTGCTCAGGTTTTTTTTTGCCGAACTCCCTAAGCTCTCTCTGGTACAAAGGGATGAAATGGACATTCCCCTGTTGTCCCATGAACTGGCAGAGGCCGTAACCCAGATGTCCCCCGGCCATGCACCGGGGGTCGATGGACTCCCAGTGGAGTTTTATAAAAAATTCTGGGAAATAATTGGACTGGACTTCTTTTGCGTGTTGCGTGAATGCGTCGGGGTAGGAGAGTTGCCGATGAGTTGCCGGCGGTCGGCTCTGACTCTCCTGCCCAAAAAAGGGAACTGGAGGCCTGTGGCATTGCTCTGTGCGGACTACAAGATATTTGCCAAGGTCCTCGCTAACAGACTAAGTCCCATCTGGACTCTATAGTACACAAGGACCAGACATATTGCATACCAGGACGCTTAATCACGGACAACTTGTTCTTAATCAGGGACATGTTGGACTTGTCGAGAAGTTCTAATGTGAACTTTGGAATGGTCTCTTTAGATCAAGAGAAGGCTTTTGATAGAGTGGACCATGAATATCGGTTTAATGTGATGTCTGTGTTTGGGTTTGGGGAAAGTTTTTTTGGCCTATGTGAAGATGTTGTATGCTGGGGCATCATGTATGGTCAAGGTGGGAGGGGGGCTCAGTAGGCCAGTCTGGGTGAGGCGGGGCATTAGACAAGGATGCCCTCTATCAGGGCAGTTATATACACTAGCCATTGAGTCTTTTTTGGGTCTGCTACGCAGGAGACTGCAGGGAGTGTGCTGGACAGGCATAGCAGTGTCAGCGTATGCAGATGACGTTTCTGTGATGGTCAGGGATGGTCAGGATATGCAGGCACTAGAGAATAGTCTGAAGGTGTCCGAGGGAGCTTCGTCAGCTAAGGTAAACAGGGGAAAGAGCAAAGCTCTGTTATGTGGGGCATGGGGGGATAGGGCCCCTCCTTTGCTTCCAGGGGGGTTGCAGTGGGGTTGTGAAGGGCTTAAAATATTGGTGGTGTACCTGGGCTCGGAGAGGTGGGTCAGGAAGAACTGGGAGGGGCTGTCACAGGCAGTGGTGTCAAGACTGGCCAGGTGGAGGTGGCTCCTGTCCCAAGTGTCATATAGAGGGAGGGTGCTGATAATCAACAACCTGGTGGCATCTTCCCTGTGGCATAAACTGGCTGTCCTCAACCCCCCCGCCAGGCTGCTCGCAGACCTGCAACACAAGCTGGTGGATTTTTTAACACTCCGAGCCTGGGGGAGTTTGAGGGGGTGGGAGGTAAAGCCCTCTACAACCTCTGCATTAAGGTAAGGAACATTAGGAGCTTAACAGGAGTGAAGGCACATCAGTGGCAGGGGGCATGTGGGGCGGAGAGTATGGTGGGTTTTAGATGGAGGGGGCTCTACAAACTCCCAGTACCAAAGAGGTCAGGGGACCTCCAGTGGAGGGTTCTACATGGAGCCCTGGACACTAACAGCTGGTTGGCACGGGTTGAACCGGGAGTCAGACAGGGGTGTCCTTTCTGTGTCATGAGTGAAACTGTGATTCATTTGTTTTCTGTGTGCGCCAGGTTAATGCCTTTAATGTCTCAGTTGGAATGTCTGTGTGAGAGGTTGGGGGTGGGTTTTACTGTCGGGATGTTTATAATGGGGTACAGGTATTCAAATAAGGAAAAATGTGTGTTGTTGAATTTTCTGTTTGCTCAGTCAAAGTTGGCTATTTGGATAACAAGGAGGAACAGGGTCAAAGGTGGGGGGATAACAGACCCTTTACTATTATTTAATGGGATGGTCTCTGCACGCCTTAGGGTGGAATTTGAGTTTTATAAAATGATAAAAAGTGTGGAGATGTTTCAAGAGATATGGGCTGTCTGTATAGCTGGGGAAGATGGTCTGGATATACGGTTGTAGAAGTGGTGAGGTTTGGGTCATTGTGATGTGTGGTGGTGTTTTTGTGTCGTGGGGAAGAGGAAAAGGTGAGAGAGTACAGGGCATATTGGTAATTTGTTTATTTTATTTTAGGGGGTGGGGGGTGGGGTGAGGTTTTAATGAAATGAGGATGTACCATTAAAGAAAGACAAAAAGTCAAAAGTCTCTCTCTCTCTCTCTCAATTCAATTCAATAGACTTTATTGACATGGCAAGTTAAATTACTTACATTGTCAAAGTATACACATAACAAAAATGGTGGGACCAACAGCAATAATAATAATAGTAGTAGTGGAAACAGCAACTACAACAACAATATTAATGAGAATAACAATACATTAAAGCAATAGTACTCGACCATCTCAACATGACTGAGAAGACAATAAATATTGGATTTTTTCTTCCTCTTTTATAGTTTCGAATTCTTTGTACTGAATGATAATTTTGGAATATAAAGATTCTCTTAGGTCTCAGTATTTGTCACAGTGTAATAAGAAATGCAGGTCTGTCTCTACCTCTCCCCGGGGGCAGAGTGAGCATAAGCCTGTCCTCTCTGGGCAGCCAGGTTTGCCTGTGACGACCGGTCTCTATAGCCAGACTGTGCTCACTGAGTCTGTACCTAGTCATTGTTTTCCTCAGTTTTCTATCAGTCACAGTGGTCAGATAGTCTGCCACAATGTACTGTCTGTTTAGAGCCAAATAGCATTGAAGTTTACTTTGATTTTTTGTGGTGTTTTTCCAATAGGTGATAGATTTTAATTTTTGCTTTGTGATGATTTGGTTGGGCCAGATTTTCTGAGTGCTGTTTAGTACCATGTAATTTATTGGGCCGTGATGCTTCATGGTTGGGTTCTGCTCTTCTCAGATACACTGTGATTTTACTGTGGTCTGAGAGAGGTGTTAGTGGGCTGACTGTGAAGGCTCTGAGAGACTCTGGGTTGTGGTCGGTGATGAAGTAGTCTACAGTACTGCTGCCAAGGGATGAGCTGTAGGTGTACCTACCAAAAGAGTCCCCTCTTAACCTACCATTGACTATGTACAGACCCAGTGTTCGACAGAGCTTCAGGAGCTGTGCTCCATTTTTGTTTTTCACTTTGTCATAGTTGTTTCTAGGAGGGTATGTGGGGAGGGAAAGGTTGTTGCTTCCCGGTAGGTGTTTATCCCCATGACTGTTAATAGTGTCTAGTTCTTCTGCTGTTCTAGCATTCAGGTCTCCACAGACCAGTACATTGCCTTGGGCCTGAAAGTGACTAATCTCCCCCTCTAGAATGGAGAAACTCTCTTCAATGAAGTAGGGTGACTCTGAGGGGGGAATGTATGTGGCACAGAGGAAGACGTTGTTATCTGTTAAGATAGCCTCCTTGTTGATTTTTAACCAGATAAAGAATTATCCTGTTTTGATCAATTCGATTGAATTAGTTAGTTCAGATTTATACCATATTAGCGTTCCCCCTGAGTCTCTGCCCTGCGTGATTCCTTTTAATTTGGTGGATGGTGTGATTATCTCCCTATAACCTAGTGGACAGCCAGTGGAAACATCACCTCTGCACCATGTTTCCTGTAGTACTACTGTCACGCCCTGGCTCTGGGGACTCTTATATGTTGAGCCAGGGTGTGGATTGTCTACGTGTTATTTTCTATGTTTTGTTCTAGTTCGTGTATTTCTATGTTGGCCAGGGTGGTTCCCAATCAGAGACAGCTGATTCTCGTTGTCTCTGATTGGGAACCATACTTAGGCAGCCTGTTGGCACTAGTTATTTGTGGGATCTTGTTCCGTAAGGTTTGTTTTGGTGTATTAACCTAGGACTTCACGTATCGTTTGGTTTGTTGTTTTGTTCGTGTGGTGTACTACAATAAAATGTGCGCTCACCACGCTGCGCCTTGGTCTTCATCTAACGACGATCGTGACAGAAGATCCCATCATAAAAGGACCAAGCAGCGTGCCAAGCAGGAGGAGTTGGTGATGTCCCAGGAGGGCGAATGGTGGTCTTGGGAGGACATATTCGCGGGCAGAGGGCCCTGGCCAAAGGGGGGGTAGAGAATGGACTCAGCGCTGAGGGGTAGTGGGGACATGGTGCCTGTGGCCTCTGGAGGGTAGAGAATGGACTCAGCGCTGAGGGGGAGTGGGGACGGTGCTTGTGGGCCTCTGGGGGGTAGAGAATGGACTCAGTGCTGAGGGGGAGTGGGGACATGGTGCCTGTGGGCCTCTGGAGGATAGAGAATGGACTCAGCGCTGAGTTGGAGTGGGGACATGGTGCCTGTGGCCTCTGGAGGGTAGAAAATGGACTCAGCGCTGAGGGGGAGTGGGGACATGGTGCCTTTGGGCCTCTGGGGGGTAGAGAATGGACTCAGCGCTGAGGGGGAGTGGGGACATGGTGCCTGTGGCCTCTGGGGGTAGGGAATGGATTCAGCGCTGAGGGGGAGTGGGGACATGGTGCCTGTGGCCTCTGGAGGGTAGAGAATGGACTCAGCGCTGAGGGGGAGTGAGGACATGGTGCCTGTGGGCCTCTGGGGGGGTAGAGAATGGACTCAGCGCTGAGGGGGAGTGGGGACATGGTGGCTGTGGGCCTCTGGAGGGTAGAGAATGGACTCAGTGCTGAGGGGGGGGTGGGGACATGGTGCCTGTGGGCTCTGGAGGGTAGAGAATGGACTCAGTGCTGAGGGGGAGTGGGGACATGGTGCCTGTGGGCTCTGGAGGGTAGAGAATGGACTCAGTGCTGAGGGGGAGTGGGGACATGGTGCCTGTGGCCTCTGGAGGGTAGAGAATGGACTCAATGCTGAGGGGGAGTGGGGACATGGTGCCTGTGGACCTCTGGAGGGTAGAGAATTGACTCAGCGCTGAGGGGGAGTGGGGAAATGGTGCCTGTGGGCCTCTGGAGGGTAGAGAATGGACTCAGCGCTGAGGGGGAGTGGGGACATGGTGCCTGTGGGCTCTGGAGGGTAGAGAATGGACTCAGCGCTGAGGGGGAGTGGGGACATGGTGCCTGTGGGCTCTGGAGGGTAGAGAATGGACTCAGCGCTGAGGGGGAGTGGGGACATGGTGCCTGTGGGCTCTGGAGGGTAGAGAATGGACTCAGCGCTGAGGGGGAGTGGGGACATGGTGCCTGTGGCCTCTGGAGGGTAGAGAATGGACTCAGCGCTGAGGGGGAGTGGGGACATGGTGCCTGTGGGCTCTGGAGGGTAGAGAATGGACTCAGCGCTGAGGGGGAGTGGGGACATGGTGCCTGTGGCCTCTGGAGGGTAGAGAATGGACTCAGCGCTGAGGGGGAGTGGGGACATGGTGCCTGTGGGCTCTGCTGCTACTGCTGCTGCTGCTCTGTTCTGCTGCAGCATTGCCATGGCAACCAGATTTGTTTGTCTGCTGCTGTTGCTAGCTAGCTCCTGTTTAGCTCAAAAACCGGCAAAAAGAGTTAGAAATCTTCACACAAAAAAACAGGAGATATGTTTAAAGTTAGAGTCCGTGCTTCTTTTTGATTTACTCACTCAGTTTGATTGTTTGATGTAGTTGTATTAACTCCCCTTGCTAGGTTTGTGCTAGCTCAATTTTCTGGCTGGCTTGTTAGCCTGCTGGCTAGGTTTTTGTGGTGTAGCTAGCTAGTGAGAGTAAAAACTTCTTAATTTGAGGCGCAAAGTTACTTTTTTCTCTATTCTGATTTAATAGAGTTGTTGTTCATCACTTCTTGTCTTGAATTCTTTTTAGATTTGAGTGTTTATCTCATTCTAAAAACAAAACAACAGAAATATATCAGGAGCTCACGTTGTCTCTCTCTCTCGCTCTCCCTCCCTCTCTCTCTACTATCTTTCCTTCTCTCTCTCTCTCTCTCTCTCTCTCTCTCTCTCTCTCTCTCTCTCTCTCTCTCTCTCTCCTTTTCTCTCTCTCTTTCTCTCATCCTTTTTTCTCTCTCTCTTGCTCTCTCTCTCTCTCTCTGTCTCTCTCTCTCTCTCTCTGTCTCTCTCTCTCTCTCTCTCTCTGTGTCTCTCTCTCTCTCTCTGTCTCTCTCTCTCTCTCTCTCTCTCTCTCTCTCTCTCTCTCTCTGTCTCTCTCTCTCTCTCTCTCTCTCTCTCTCTCTCTCTCTCTCTCTCTCTCTCTCTCTCTCTCTCTCTCTCTTCCAGCCTCTCTGTGTCTGTCCAGACAGATATCTGTTTTATTTTTATATGAGCCTGTCTCTTTGATCTGTGAGATTCATGGGAAGTCTGCTGGATGGAGATAGCTGATGTTATGTTTATATATGATGTTTATATATTATATACAGCTGGTGCTGTGATCCTGGAGAGCCCTGTTTATATATTATATACAGCTGGTGCTGTGATCCTGGAGAGACCTGTTTATATATGATGTTTATATATTATATACAGCTGGTGCTGTGATCCTGGAGAGACCTGTTTATATATGATGTTTATATATTATATACAGCTGGTGCTGTGATCCTGGAGAGACCTGTTTATATATGATGTTTATATATTATATACAGCTGGTGCTGTGATCCTGGAGAAACCTGTTTATATGTGATGTTTATATATTATATACAGCTGGTGCTGTGATCCTGGAGAGACCTGTTTATATATGATGTTTTTATATTATTTACAGCTGGTGCTGTGATCCTGGAGAAACCTGTTTATATATTATATACAGCTGGTGCTGTGATCCTGGAGAGACCTGTTTATATATGATGTTTATATATTATATACAGCTGGTGCTGTGATCCTGGAGAGACCTGTTTATATATTATATACAGCTGGTGCTGTGATCCTGGAGAGACCTGTTTATATATGATGTTTATATATTATATACAGCTGGTGCTGTGATCCTGGAGAGCCCTGTTTATATATGATGTTTATATATTATATACAGCTGGTGCTGTGATCCTGGAGAGACCTGTTTATATATGATGTTTATATATTATATACAGCTGGTGCTGTGATCCTGGAGAGCCCTGCCCTTCCTGTGACTGAGGGAGATTCAGTGACTCTGCGCTGCAGATATCAGGGAACTCCCTCTAACCTCACAGCTGATTTCTACAAAGATGGATCCCTCATCAGGACGGAGACTACAGGAGCGATGACCATCCCTGCAGTATCCAAGTCAGATGAAGGACTCTACAAGTGTACCAACTCTGAAGGAGAATCACCAGAGAGCTGGATGACTTTGACAGGTGAGACATTATATATAATATAATATAATATAATAAATATAATATGCCATTTAGCAGACGCTTTTATCCAAAGCGACTTACAGTCGTGCGTGCATACATTTTTGTGTTTGGGTGGTCCCGGGGATCGAACCCACAACCTTGGCGTTATAAGCGCCGTGCTCTACCAGCTGAGCTACGGCGCTTATATGTAACTAACCATGAAAATTTACTGAACATTTTACATGTATGAACATTATTCTAAATCTGTGTATTTTTCTTGCCATTTCCATCTTTCTCCAGCATCTCCAGTGTTTTAAACTGTTTTCTTTCTCCAACTGCAGTTCCATCTCCAGCAGATCCAGTGTTGTCCATGTCTCTACCCAGGCTGCTGTGTATTGTCTACTGTTGGGGTCTCCCTACCTGTTGGTGACCATCATACTGCTGGTGAAATACTGCAGGAGCAGGACTCAAGGTGAGAGCCTGAGTTTATACAGGATCGCCTCATTCCAACAAAATACCTGCTGTAAATCAGAGTTATATAACTTGGACAATACTGCAGTAACTCTGACTGAGTCATGTTTAAAGTGTTGATAACTAGCTCTGACTGAGTCATGTTTAAAGTGTTGATAACTAGCTCTGACTGAGTCATGTTGTAAAGTGTTGATAACTAGCTCTGATTGAGTCATGTTTAAAGTGTTGATAACTAGCTCTGACTGAGTCATGTTTAAAGTGTTGATAAATAGCTCTGACTGAGTCATGTTTAAAGTGTTGATAACTAGCTCTGACTGAGTCATGTTTAAAGTGTTGATAACTAGCTCTGAATGAGTGATGTTGTAAAGTGTTGATAACTAGCTCTGAATAAGTGATGTTGTAAAGTGTTGATAACTAGCTCTGAATGAGTTATGTTGTAAACTGTTGATAACTAGCTCTGAATGAGTCATGTTGTAAAGTGTTGATAACTAGCTCTGACTGAGTCATGTTTAAAGTGTTGATAACTAGTCCTGACTGAGTCATGTTTAAAGTGTTGATAACTAGCTCTGAATAAGTGATGTTGTAAAGTGTTGATAACTACGTCTGATTGAGTCATGTTTAAAGTGTTGATAACTAGCTCTGACTGAGTCATGTTTAAAGTGTTGATAACTAGCTCTGAATAAGTGATGTTGTAAAGTGTTGATAACTACCTCTGATTGAGTCATGTTTAAAGTGTTGATAACTACCTCTGATTGAGTCATGTTTAAAGTGTTGATAAATAGCTCTGAATGAGTGATGTTGTAAAGTGTTGATAACTAGCTCTGACTGAGTCATGTTTAAAGTGTTGATAACTAGCTCTGAATGTGTGATGTTGTAAAGTGTTGATAACTAGCTCTGAATAAGTGATGTTCTAAAGTGTTGATAACTAGCTCTGAATGAGTTATGTTGTAAACTGTTGATAACTAGCTCTGAATGAGTCATGTTGTAAAGTGTTGATAACTAGCTCTGAATGAGTCATGTTGTAAAGTGTTGATAACTAGCTCTGAATGAGTTATGTTGTAAACTGTTGATAACTAGCTCTGAATGAGTCATGTTGTAAATTGTTGATAACTAGCTCTGAATGAGTCATGTTGTAAAGTGTTGATAACTACCTCTGATTGAGTCATGTTGTAACGTGTTGATAACTAGCTCTGACTGAGTCATGTTTAAAGTGATGATAACTAGCTCTGAATAAGTGATGTTGTAAAGTGTTGATAACTACCTCTGATTGAGTCATGTTTAAAGTGTTGATAACTAGCTCTGACTGAGTCATGTTTAAAGTGTTGATAACTAGCTCTGAATAAGGGATGTTGTAAAGTGTTGATAACTACCTCTGATTGAGTCATGTTTAAAGTGTTGATAACTACCTCCGATTGAGTCATGTTTAAAGTGTTGATAAATAGCTCTGAATGAGTGATGTTGTAAAGTGTTGTAACTAGCTCTGACTGAGTCATGTTTAAAGTGTTGATAACTAGCTCTGAATGAGTGATGTTGTAAAGTGTTGATAACTAGCTCTGAATAAGTGATGTTGTAAAGTGTTGATAACTAGCTCTGAATGAGTTATGTTGTAAACTGTTGATAACTAGCTCTGAATGAGTCATGTTGTAAAGTGTTGATAACTAGCTCTGAATGAGTCATGTTGTAAAGTGTTGATAACTAGCTCTGAATGAGTTATGTTGTAAACTGTTGATAACTAGCTCTGAATGAGTCATGTTGTAAAGTGTTGATAACTAGCTCTGAATGAGTCATGTTGTAAAGTGTTGATAACTACCTCTGATTGAGTCATGTTTTAAAGTGTTGATAACTAGCTCTGACTGAGTCATGTTTAAAGTGTTGATAACTAGCTCTGAATAAGTGATGTTGTAAAGTGTTGATAACTACCTCTGATTGAGTTATGTTTAAAGTGTTGATAACTAGCTCTGACTGAGTCATGTTTAAAGTGTTGATAACTAGCTCTGAATAAGTGATGTTGTAAAGTGTTGATAACAACCTCTGATTGAGTCATGTTTAAAGTGTTGATAAAAAGCTCTGAATGAGTGATGTTGTAAAGTGTTGATAACTAGCTCTGACTGAGTCATGTTTAAAGTGTTGATAAGTAGCTCTGAATGAGTGATGTTGTAAAGTGTTGATAACTAGCTCTGAATAAGTGATGTTGTAAAGTGTTGATAACTAGCTCTGAATGAGTGATGTTGTAAACTGTTGATAACTAGCTCTGAATGAGTCATGTTGTAAAGTGTTGATAACTACCTCTGATTGAGTCATGTTTAAAGTGTTGATAACTACCTCTGATTGAGTCATGTTTAAAGTGTTGATAACTAGCTCTGACTGAGTCATGTTTAAAGTGTTGATAACTAGCTCTGAATAAGTGATGTTGTAAAGTGTTGATAACTACCTCTGATTGAGTCATGTTTAAAGTGTTGATAACTACCTCTGATTGAGTCATGTTTAAAGTGTTGATAAATAGCTCTGAATGAGTTATGTTGTAAAGTGTTGATAACTAGCTCTGACTGAGTCATGTTTAAAGTGTTGATAAGTAGCTCTGAATGAGTGATGTTGTAAAGTGTTGATAACTAGCTCTGAATAAGTGATGTTGTAAAGTGTTGATAACTAGCTCTGAATGAGTGGTGTTGTAAACTGTTGATAACTAGCTCTGAATGAGTCATGTTGTAAAGTGTTGATAACTAGCTCTGAATGAGTCATGTCATTGTCATTGACATAAGGAGTAAATAGCCCTGATATTGATATGGGAGAGCTGGACATAAGGAGTAAATAGCCCTGGTATTGATATGGGAGAGCTGGACATAAGGAGTAAATAGCCCTGGTATTGATATGGGAGAGCTGGACATAAGGAGTAAATAGCCCTGTTATTGATATGGGAGAGCTGGACATGAGGAGTAAATAGCCCTGGTATTGATATGGGAGAGCTGGACATAAGGTGTAAATAGCCCTGGTATTGATATGGGAGAGCTGGACATAAGGAGTAAATAGCCCTGTTATTGATATGGGAGAGCTGGACATGAGGAGTAAATAGCCCTGGTATTGATATGAGAGAGCTGGACATAAGGAGTAAATAGCCCTGGTATTGATATGGGAGAGCTGGACATAAGGAGTAAATAGCCCTGCTATTGATATGGGAGAGCTGGACATAAGGAGTAAATAGCCCTGCTATTGATATGGGAGAGCTGGACATTCATTGGAAATAATTTGATAGGATTCTAAGTAGCACAGTCTTGACTAGTAAATCATCTGATATGATTTCAATTTCTAAGTGGTACTGTATTGGATAAGTAAATACATGACCAATCTGATGAACTACTTCTGTGTTGAACAGGTGATCGTGTTGAAGAAGAGTGAGGCTGAGATCACCTGATCACCATAACAACCATCAGAATGGAACTCATTGGATTCTAATATAGAACTGTGAGACACAATGCTGTATGTTTTTACATTTTACCTCCATTTGATCAAATGTGATATATTAACTGCTAGATGTATTTTTCTTATTTGAATGTGTTTTAATATATTGTGTGTTGTATTATTCATTCAACAGCTGTCCTTTAACATCAGTCATATACTGGTCATATACTGTATAGCATTATGGTTGATACATTGTAAATGCCTTAACTTTTCATGTCTAAACAGATAAACTGATCGGTGTTATGGTTCAGACATTATTGTTACAGGTTCAGTATAATGTTATACCGTTACATGTTACAGAGTTAGAAAACATACAGGAGAGGAGAATTCAATTATTATAATGATTTTCTTTATTTTCCCATTTTGGTCTATAGTAGTTCAGCATTATTTTATTTTATTTAAACATTAAACTAATGTTGCCCTTTTGTTTTATTGTGGTCGTTTTGTGCAAAACCATTATTTTTCAATTAATCATCTAGGGAAGATATTGCTTTTGTCTTTGTAGCATATAGAATGAAATAAATGATTTTCCTCAATCATGTAGCCTGTTTTTTATTTTGTTACTATTATAGAACAGGTGATGAATAAAGAGACATTTTACTATTATAGAGCAGGTGATGAATATAGAGAAATGTTACTATTATAGAGCAGGTGATGAATATAGAGAAATGTTACTATTATAGAGCAGGTGATGAATAAAGAGAAATGCTACTATTATAGAACAGGTGATGAATAAAGAGAAATGTTACTATTATAGAGCAGGTGATGAATAAAGAGAAATGTTACTATTATAGAACAGGTGATGAATAAAGAGAAATGTTACTATTATAGAGCAGGTGATGAATCAATCTCCATACAATACCCCATAATTATGACTGACTGACTCATTATATACCTGGCTTTATATGACTCATTATATACCTGGCTTTATCGACACTTCATCCTCCTGTCTACAGAGCGGAGTATACAGGTTAACCTAATTAATGTCCTCTGTAGCTGTAATACCACAGATAACCAGAGAGGCACCAATACAATGTTGTTCACTAGACTACCTTGTTCCTGTCCTCTGTAGCTGTTATACCACAGAGAACCACAAGAGGGTAGTGTAGCATTCTAATTTGCTCAGTGTTTTTGTTAATTCAATTTGTCAAGTCATTATGTTTTTCTTTTCCCATGATTTAGTTGGGTCTAATTCTGTTGCTGTCCTGGGGCTCTGTTGGGTCCGTTTGTGTTTGTGAACAGAGCCTCAGGACCAGCATGCTTAAGGGACTCTTCTCCAGGTTAATCTCTCTGTAGGTGATGGCTTTTTAATGGAAGGTTTGGGAATCGCTTCCTTTTAGGTGGTTTTTAGGATATTTCTGCAGAATTCTGTAAGCAGAGTCTCAATTTGGTGTTTGTGTAACAATGACGCTGTGAGTCGAGAAGCAGGTGCAGGTGAAACGTTTAATAGAACAACAAACATGAAAGGAGACAGCGTAACCGTGGCGATATAGCATGATCACAGGAACAATACTGACTGAGGATTAAACGTTAGGGAGGGACATATAAAGGGGAGGTAATGAGGAAGGTAATGGAGTCCAGGTGTGAATCATAATGATCTGCAGGTGAGTCATGAGGAAGGTAATGGAGTCCAGGTGTGAATCATAATGATCTGCAGGTGAGTCATGAGGAAGGTAATGGAGTCCAGGTGTGAATCATAATGATCTGCAGGTGAGTCATGAGGAAGGTAATGGAGTCCAGGTGTGAATCATAATGATCTGCAGGTGAGTCATGAGGAAGGTAATGGAGTCCAGGTGTGAATCATAATGATCTGCAGGTGAGTCATGAGGAGGGTAATGGAGTCCAGGTGTGAATCATAATATCTGCAGGTGAGTCATGAGGAAGGTAATGGAGTCCAGGTGTGAATCATAATGATCTGCAGGTGAGTCATGAGGAAGGTAATGGAGTCCAGGTGTGAATCATAATGATCTGCAGGTGAGTCATGAGGAAGGTAATGGAGTCCAGGTGTGAATCATAATGATCTGCAGGTGAGTCATGAGGAAGGTAATGGAGTCCAGGTGTGAATCATAATGATCTGCAGGTGAGTCATGAGGAAGGTAATGGAGTCCAGGTGTGAATCATAATGATCTGCAGGTGAGTCATGAGGAAGGTAATGGAGTCCAGGTGTGAATCATAATGATCTGCAGGTGAGTCATGAGGAAGGTAATGGAGTCCAGGTGTGAATCATAATGATCTGCAGGGTGAGTCATGAGGAAGGTAATGGAGTCCAGGTGTGAATCAGCGTAATGATGAATCCCAGGACCGGTGGTTAGTATTCCAGCGACGTCGCACACCGGAGGGGAGGAGCAGGAGTAGACGTGACAATTTGTCCCATTTAGTAAATTCTTGGTTGGTGAGCGGACCCCAGACCTCACAACTATAAAGGGCAATGGGTTCTTTAACTGATTAAAGTATTTTTAGCCAGATCCTAATTGGTATGCCAAATTGCATGTTCCTTTTGATGGCATAGAAGGCCCTTCTTGCCTTGTCTCTCAGCTTTGTGGAAGTTACCTGTGGCGCTGATATTTCGGCCAAGGTACGTATAGTTTTTTGTGTGCTATAGGGCAACGGTGTCTAGATGGAATTTGTATTTGTGGTCCTGGCAACTGGACCTTTTTGGAACACCATTATTTTTGTCTGACTGAGATTTACGATCAGGGCCCAGGTCTGACAGAATCTGTGCAGAAGATCTAGGTGCTGCTGTAGGCCCTCCTTGGTTGGGGACAGAAGCACCAGATCAACAGCAAACAGTAGATATTTGACTTCAGATTCTAGTAGGGTGAGGCCGGGTGCTGCAAACTCTTCTAGTGCCCTCACCAATTCGTTGATATATACAGTACCAGTCAAAAGTTTGGACACACCAACTCATTCAATAATTTTTCTTTATTTTTACAATTTTCAACATTGTAGAATAATAGTGAAGACATCAAAACTATGAAATAACACATATGGAATCATGTAGTAACCAAAAAAGTGTTAAACAAATCAAAATATATGCTATATTTTAGACTCTTCAAAGTACTATTATAGAGCAAATGTTACTATTGGCCTCCACAATCACTCGACCTCAACCCAATTGAGATGGTTTGGGATGAGTCGGACCGCAGAGTGAAGGAAAAGCAGCCAACAAGTGCTCAGCATATGTGGGAACTCCTTCAAGACTGTTGGAAAAGCTTTCCAGGTGAAGCTGGTTCAGAGTGTGCAAAGCTGCCTGTCTCTCTCTTCTCTCTAGACCCCCTTCTTCTGTCAATATAGATTTTATAATGCCGTATATTTTCCCCCCAAAACTACTTTCCATCAATTTGTATAGCAGGCCCTCATGCCATATTGAGTTAAAAGCTTTTTTGAAGTCAACAAAGCATGAGAAGACTTTGCCTTTGTTTTGTTTGTTTTTCAATTAGGGTGTGCAGCGTGAATACGTGGTCTGTCGTATGGTAATTTGGTAAAAAGCCAATTTGACTTTTGCTCAGTACATTGTTTTCACTGAGGAAATGATAATGCCGAGCCCTCTCTCTCTCTCTCTCTCCCTGTCTCTCTCTTTCTCTCTCTTTTTCTCTCTTTCTCTCTCTTTCTCTCGTTCTCTATCTCTGAACCTCCCTGTCTCTCTCTTTTTGTCTCACTTCTTTCTGTCTCTCTCTTCTCTCTAGGCCCCCTGCTTCTGTCACACACAACTTTCACACCTCTCAGTCCTTCTCAGCAGAGAGTAAGTATAGATGGGTAGAGAGGAGAGGTGGGGGTGGGGTGGGGTGGGGTGGGGTGGGGTGGGGGGGGTGGACAGGCTACAAGTCACTAGAGTTTAGAGAGAGTTAGTGATCAACACGTTGAGATGGAACGCACATGTCTTCTACTCTGTGAGTTTAATATTATCTATATGGTTTAATATCTATATGGTTTAATATCTATATAGTTTAATATCTATATAGTTTAATATCTACATTGTTTAATATCTATATAGTTTAATATCTACATGGTGTAATATATATATGGTTTAATAATTGTATGGTTTGATATCTGTATGGTTTAATATTTATATCATTTAATATCTGTTGGGTTTATTATCTGTATGGTTTAACATATGTTTGGTTTGGTATCTATATAGTTTGATAATTATATAATTTCATATCTGTATGGTTTAATATCTGTATGGTTTAATATCTGTCTGGTTTACTCTCTATATAGATTAATATCTGTATGGTTTAAAATCTGTATAGTATAAAATCTCTATGGTGTAATATCTATATGGTTTAATATCTATATAGTTTAAAATCTCTATGGTTTAATATCTATATAGTTTAAAATCTCTATGGTTTAATATCTGTATGGTTTAATATATGTATGGTTTAATATCTATAGGGTATAATATCTATATAGTTTAATGTATGTATGTATGGAGAAATATCTATATGGTTTAATATCTGTTAAGATTAAATATATATATATATATATATATATATATATATATATATATATATATATATATATATATATATATATATATATGGTTTAATATCTATATGGTTTAATATCTGTATAGTTTAATATCTGTATAGTTTAATATCTAAATGGTTTAATATCTATGTGGTTTAAAATGTATATCGTTTATCTGTATGGTTTAATATCTGTATAGTTTAACATCTATGTTTAATAAATACATGATTTAATATCTATATGGTTTAATATATATATATATATGGTTTAATATCTACATTGTTAAATATCTATATAGAATAATATCTGTATGGTTTAATAGCTGTATGGTTTAGTATCTGTATGGTTTCATATCTATATATTTTAATATCTTTATGTTTTAATTTCTGTATGGTTTAAAATCTATATGGTTTAATATCTGTAGGGTTTAATATCTATATGGTTTAATATATATATGGTTTAATATCTGTATAGTTTAGTATCTGTATAGTTTAACATCTGTGTGGTTTAAAATCTGTATAGTTTAATATTTATATGGTTTATTTCCATGTGGTTTAATATCTATATGGTCAAATATCTTTATGGTTTAATATCTATATAGTTTAATATTTGTATGGTTTAATATCAATATGGTTTAATATCTATATGGTCAAATATTTTATGGTTTAATATCAGTATAGTTGAATAAATCCTCTAAAAGTGAAGGGGGGTTCTATTCAAATTGAATTGTTTTAGTTTTAGTCATTCCATGGATCATCAAGCTATTTGATTTGGAATTTTAGGACCCCTGTCTGTATAATAAAAAATAAAAAGTTAATTGATGTTATTTACTTTGGCCTAGTACTATAACCCCTATAACATAACATATTCATAAATGTCAAAAAAGAGTCAACAAATAAATCATAAGTAAGATGGTTTTGAAATGTCTATCCTATATCTAGGAGATATAGAAAGCCCAGGAAACGTTTTAGTTTTTTGGGACACATATTTAACAAATAAAAAAAAGATTGGCTCAAAACTACCTCCATACTTCCATTCATTTGTATGGGTTACCTTCAGACGAGTCCAGTGGCACGTAGATCAAAACACACTTTCCACTGCAGATACGGAATGCCGAAATGCAGTGAATTGTGACGCAGCAAAAAAAACAGATATCTCCTAAAACCGACGTATTTTGTTGGGGATTTTGTGTATTTATGTTAATTAGATTGACGCACGACTGTGTCAATACACTCATAAGGAAAATATTATCTGTGTTACTGCTCACTGTTTACAATATGTAACTGTTATGATGAGTTTCTCTGGCATCAAGTAATTCAGTATGCCAGAAGATACTTAAACACTTACATGGAGAGTTGATTCAAAGTATTTAATATTGCGGAACCGGGTTCACATAGCAAAAGGCACGTGGGTGGCCCATTGCTAGCTGAACTCACTGAACAAAGGAAATCTCTTAGCTTATATACTTCTTTGCAAGCTAATTCCATCCAACAGTTGCCAACCATTATTGAGTGTCACTCCTCACCAGAATAGGATCAACCTATATGGTATCGTGTTGCACCCTAGCCAGGATATTCCATCACGTACTCCTTCTAAGATTAGCACCAGTGGCCCCCAGCTATCTTGGCCGCATACCTTCTGACACCCACCAGTGACAGAAATAAATACATGGAATGTCCTCATCCTCCAAATCCTATGCAGCTCACAATATCAAACATTAACTAATCCTGTATAAAAGACGTAATATCAATCCTTCATTTTCATTCTTTTTCTGTTGTAAGTAAAATTCGACAGATATAACATTACTTAAACCAAACAAACCAAACATACAAATTAATTCCTAACCTCATGACATCATCCCAGAAAATACATTGATTCATGACAATTTCTAAATTACATCTCTTGCTGTAATCACAAATCCCATCCTGTATTTCTCTAATATTTCCCATAGCTTTAGTTAAATTCCCAAAACTGTCCTATTCTGATGGCAAGTATGTATAACATGCATCTCCCCATATAATCACATACATTCCCCCTTTATCTTCTCTAATAGCATCCAATGGATATTATCAATTGGATATTGTCCAATGAGTGACATTTCAGACCCAATTTCTTGCAAACCCAAGACTGTTAATATATACCAGGTTTTAGTCCGAACTCTGTTCAACCCTAAATCCGTTCCCACAATATGCCTGAGGAGATACAAAGGATAACACTCTGGTTTCATTCACTGATAAATCAGTACAGCCTTGGATTAGTTAGGATTGAGGAATGCAACCCAAAGTCAGATCAGAAGAAAATAGTATAAACATTTCTATGTCACACCAAACCCCATGATAGGAACCAATTAAGTTCTTGCCTAGCAACTGTGTGTGATAATACAGTGAGGGAAAAAAGTATTTGATCCACTGCTGATTTTGTACGTTTTCCCACTGACAAAGAAATGATCAGTCTATAATTTTAATGGTAGGTTTATTTGAACAGTGAGAGACAGAATAACAACAAAAGAATCCAGAAAAACGAATGTCAAAAATGTTATAAATTGATTTGCATTTTAATGAGGGAAATAAGTATTTGACCCCCTCTCAATCAGAAAGATTTCTGGCTCCCAGGGGTCTGTTATACAGGTAACAAGCTGAGATTAGGAGCACACTCTTAAAGGGAGTGCTCCTAATCTCAGTTTGTTACCTGTATAAAAGACACCTGTCCACAGAAGCAATCAATCAATCAATCAGATTCCAAACTCTCCACCATGGCCAAGACCAAAGAGCTCTCCAAGGATGTCAGGGACAAGATTGTAGACCTACACAAGGCTGGAATGGGCTACAAGACCATCGCCAAGCAGCTTGGTGAGAAGGTGACAACCGTTGGTGCGATTATTCGCAAATGGAAGAAACACAAAATAACTGTCATTTCAGTCATTTAGCAGACGCTCTTATCCAGAGCGACTTACAGTTAGTGCATACATTTTTATTTTTTATACTGGAATCGAACCCACAACCCTGGCGTTGCAAACACCATGCTCTACCAACTGAGCTACATCCCTGCCAGCCATTCCCTCCCCTACCCTGGACAACGCTGGGCCAATTGTGCACCACCCCATGGGTCTCCCGGTCGCGGCCGGCTACGACAGAGCCTGGATTCGAACCAGGATCTCTAGTGGCACAGCTAGCACTGCGATGCAGTGCCTTAGACCACTGCGCCACTCGGGAGGACCTTAATCCCATAGAAAATCTGTGGAGGGAGCTGAAGGTTCGAGTTGCCAAACATCAGCCTCGAAACCTTAATGACTTGGAGAAGATCTGCAAAGAGGAGTGGGACAAAATCCCTCCTGAGATGTGTGCAAACCTGGTGGCCAACTACAAGAAACGTCTGACCTCTGTGATTGCCAACAAGGGTTTTACCACCAAGTACTAAGTCATGTTTTGCAGAGGGGTCAAATACTTATTTCCCTCTTTAAAATGCAAATCAATTTATAACATTTTTGACATGCGTTTTTCTGGATTTTTTTGTTGTTATTCTGTCTCTCACTGTTCAAATAAACCTACCATTAAAATTATAGGCTGGTCATGTCTTTGTCAGTGGGCAAACCTACAAAATCAGCAGGGGATCAAATACTTTTTTCCCTCACTGTACCACTCTAAAAATCCACATCAATCTCCCCTCTTTGGGAATAAATAGTCCCATATCAATACCTCCAAATACTAATAATGCATATAGTGATATATTGCGATTGTACAATTAAAACCAGCCATGCTGAAAATAGTTTCAACATCTTTAGTTACTAATTTACTTAAATCACTCAGTCATCAAAACCAAATGACTCAACCAAATTTAGAATGACAATTCTTAGTGATTCACAATAGTGCTATCACTCAAAATGAAAACTCTCAACTCTATCACCCATTACAACTGTCAGAATGTACACTTATATTAACATACAGTATAAATATCCATAATTCTAGTGTGACCTTCCTCATCCTGAGAATAACTACAGATCATTATCTCAATGCATTCTTAGTACTGTTAATTTAGCAGTGTATATACCTCCTACATCAACCTCATACCCAAATGACCAAATTTAGATATTATCGACACAGCTAACCAACCCCTTCCTTCCCCGGCACTCAATCTTCTGGCGTGTCTTCGTTATGTTCTTCAGACAGCTTCATAGTTCAAAATGGATTGCCCATGACAATGTCCCAACTTCAATGTCTCATCCGAGTTACCACAATCGCTACCCCCATTCTGTCTTGTCCATTTGCAAATCAGTATACCTACAACATGAGAAATGTTGTATTTGAACATATCTCTCTCCATTCTCCTAATGCCGTGGACTCCTGTCCCCACTCGCGAGAAAAAGGCATGAGAGAAAAGCAGTTAATAACTTCGATTGGCTGTTGTAGGTAGAAGTGGTGCTGTACAGGAACGTCTTCAACGCCTCTTCAGCCGGTTTAGAGTTTTTTGTTGTTGTTGAGGTTCACACCATTCTAGGCCGAATTATCCCTGCTATGCATCAAGACACCATCTCTATTTATCTCAAGAGAAGACAGAACATAACAGTTTTAGTTCATTTCTAATCCAAGAAATCCATATAAGCATTGACTATATGACAAATTATTATGTTTTACCAATATTCTTAGTACCATTTTCACCTAGTACCGACCTATCCACCTAGGGTCTGTCCAGCTCTTCCTTCTGTAGTCTTTTACCGACAGTCTCCAGGGCGCAGACAGTGCTCAGATTCTCCTGCTAGGTTGGGCAGAGAAGCCTTCACCCATTGGAAGAGAGTCTTAAGAACATTGTTAGGTGAGACACCGTATGCTACTATACCCTGTCTTCTTATCAGTCAGGAGACGCCTTGAGATTAGGAAGTGCACATCCTTGCAGCTTGTTGCAGTCCACTAGTTTCATAGACAGGCCACCTCTACATCCTGCCTCCTACCACAAATATACTTGCACATAAAATGCAGATATCTTCATACTTATCAAACTGCCAAATGTAACTAACATATTTTCCCAAGACCACATACACAGGAACATCTGTAAAAGATAATGAAAGCCCTTTCTCCTGGAAAATTAAGTTTACAAATTGTTAACATTTACTCTTAATCATCAACAAGTATGACGACAATAATTCCACTGTCTTCCCTTAACTTATTAATCGTTTGTTTCAAATTAATTATTTGTGACTACTCCAGAAGAAGATGACAAACTCTCTGTGAATAAAGGAGTCAGGCACCAAAGTCCAGAGTTTATTCCGTTTACATAAATCCAACGCTCCCAGCGTGAAAATGAAACTATAACAAGGGAAAACATTCCACCTTGGCAAATACAAATAGAAGAGTAGAGCTACTCGCTCTCACAATAAACAATCACTCACAAAGAGAAGGGGAACAGAGGGAACACTTATACACATACTAATTAGGGGAATGAGCGCCAGATGTGTGTGATTGACAAGACAAGACAAGTGGAGTGATGAGAATGGGATTGGCAGTGGCTAGTAGGCCGGTGACGACGAACACCGAAACCTGCCCGAACAAGGAGGGGAGGCAGCCTCGGCGGAAGTCGTGACAGTACCCCCCCGCCTTGACGCGCGGCTCCAGCAGTATGCCGACCCCGGCCTCGGGATAATGGGAGCTGCGACCTTGCCAAAGCCCCGAAAAAAACTCTGATAGAAGTTGGCAAAGCCAAGGAAGCGCTGGACCTCCTTCACCGTGGTTGGAGTCGGCCAATTACGCGCGGCTGAAATGCGATCTCCCTCCATCTCCACACCTCTGATAGTAATGCGGTATCCGAGGAAGGAGATTGACTGCTGGAAAAACTCACACTTCTCTGCCTTGGCATAAAGATCAATTTCCAGCAGTCGGACCAGTACCTTGCGAACCAGGGACACATGCTCGGGCGCGCGTAGAGGAATACACCAGGATGTCATCGATGTAGACCACCACACCGCGACCAAGCATGTCCCGAAACACCTCGTTCACAAAGGACTGGAAAACGGATGGAGCATTCATTAAACCGTAGGGCATCACCAGGTATTCATAATGCCCCGAGGTTGTGCTGAATGCTGTTTTCCACTCATCTCCTTCCCGAATACGCACCAGGTTGTAGGCACTCCTGAGGTCTAATTTGGTGAAAAAACGGGCCCCATGCATTGACTCAATCACTGAAGGAATGAGGGGAAGAGGATAACTAAATTGTACCGTCACATTATTCAGTGGTCGATAATCAATGCACGGGCGTAAACCGCCATCTTTCTTCTTCACAAAGAAGAAACTTGAGGAAGCAGGTGAAGTGGAGGGACATACAGTGGGGAAAATAAGTATTTAGTCAGCCACCAATTGTGCAAGTTCTCCCACTTAAAAAGATGAGAGAGGCCTGTAATTTTCATCATAGGTACACGTCAACTATGACAGACAAATTGAGAATTTTTTTTCCAGAAAATCACATTGTAGGATTTTTAATGAATTTATTTGCAAATTATGGTGGAAAATAAGTATTTGGTCACCTACAAACAAGCAAGATTTCTGGCTCTCACAGACCTATAACTTCTTCTTTAAGAGGCTCCTCTGTCCTCCACTCGTTACCTGTATTAATGGCACCTGTTTGAACTTGTTATCAGTATAAAAGACACCTGTCCACAACCTCAAACAGTCACACTCCAAACTCCACTATGGCCAAGACCAAAGAGCTGTCAAAATTGTAGACCTGCACCAGGCTGGAAAGACTGAATCTGCAATAGGTAAGCAGCTTGGTTTGAAGAAATCAACTGTGGGAGCAATTATTAGGAAATGGAAGACATACAAGACCACTGATAATCTCCCTCGATCTGGGGCTCCACGCAAGATCTCACCCTGTGGGGTCAAAATGATCACAAGAACGGTGAGCAAAAATCCCAGAACCACACGGGGGGACCTAGTGAATGACCTGCAGAGAGCTGGGACCAAAGTAACAAAGCCTACCATCAGTAACACACTACGCCGCCAGGGACTCAAATCCTGCAGTGCCAGTCGTGTCCCCCTGCTTAAGCCAGTACATGTCCAGGCCCGTCTGAAGTTTGCTAGAGTGCATTTGGATGATCCAGAAGAGGATTGGGAGAATGTCATATGGTCAGATGAAACCAAAATAGAACTTTTTTGGTAAAAACTCAACTCGTCGTGTTTGGAGGACAAAGAATGCTGAGTTGCATCCAAAGAACACCATACCTACTGTGAAGCATGGGGGTGGAAACATCATGCTTTGGGGCTGTTTTTCTGCAAAGGGACCAGGACGACTGATCAGTGTAAAGGAAAGAATGAATGGGGCCATGTATCGTGAGATTTTGAGTGAAAACCTCCTTCCATCAGCAAGGGCATTGAAGATGAAACGTGGCTGGGTCTTTCAGCATGACAATGATCCCAAACACACCGCCCGGGCAACGAAGGAGTGGCTTCGTAAGAAGCATTTCAAGGTCCTGGAGTGGCCTAGCCAGTCTCCAGATCTCAACCCCATAGAAAAACTTTGGAGGGAGTTGAAAGTCCGTGTTGCCCAGCGACAGCCCCAAAACATCACTGCTCTAGAGGAGATCTGCATGGAGGAATGGGCCAAAATACCAGCAACAGTGTGTGAAAACCTTGTGAAGACTTACAGAAAACGTTTGACCTGTGTCATTGCCAACAAAGGGTAAATAACAAAGTATTGAGAAACTTTTGTTATTGACCAAATACTTATTTTCCACCATAATTTGCAAATAAATTCATAAAAAATCCTACAATGTGATTTTCTGGAATTTTTTTACTCATTTTGTCTGTCATAGTTGACGTGTACCTATGATGAAAATTACAGGCCTCTCTCATCTTTTTAAGTGGGAGAACTTGCACAATTGGTGGCTGACTAAATACTTTTTTCCCCCACTGTATATACCTCTGGCGCAGGGACTCGTGACGTATGTTTCCATAGCCTCCGTTTCAGCCTGCGACAGGGGATACACATCACTCCTGGGAGGTACAGCGTCTACCCGAAGGTTTATCGCGCAATCCCCCTCCCGATGAGGTGGTGAAACGCGAGCGCCAGATCATGGTATTCGGGGGGAATGCGCACGGTGGGAGTACCGTCTGGACTTTCCACCGTGGTTGCATCAACGGAAACACCTAGACACCTACCCGGACACTCACGCGACCACCCCCTGTAAGAACCCTCTGCGGCCATGAAGAATTGGGGTTGTGAAGGGCTAACCACGGAATACCTAAGACTACAGGGTAAGCAGGAGACTCAATAATCAAAAAAGTTATCTGCTCAACATGCGTCTCCTGTGTAATCATGGTGATTGGTACAGTAACCTCCTTAACCAACCTGGACCCTAATGGTCAACTATCAAGTGCTCTGATGGGGAGTGGAATGGATAGGGGAACCAATGAAATGCCTTGATGGCGTGCAAATGCCCTGTCCATAAATTTCCCAGCTGCGCCTGAATCGACTAGCGCCTTACACTGGGAAACTACCAGGTGATAGATAGGGTACAGTGCGCCGCAAAGGGCTCTGAACAAGTTTGAGTGTTCGTTACCTGGGGTGATGCGTGAGTACCCTGCCTACCGCCTACAGACCCAAAAGAACGTTGACTGCGACGTGAGGTGGATTATCCCTTCGTGCCACCAGAGTGGCACTGTTGCTGTCCTCCTGCGCTCTCTCGACCGGTGGCTCCCCCCAGCTCCATCTGCTCGGGTCAGAGTCGTCCGGAGTGGGAACGGGCAGACCCCTACCAGGACGTCCTCTGGCTGCTAGCAGATTGTCCAGCCGGATGGCCATGTCCACCAGTTGGGAGAACGATAGCATGGCATCACGGCAGGCTAGCTCCCGTTGGACGTCCTCCCTTAGGTGGCACCGGAAATGGTCAATCAGGGCCCGCTCGTTCCACCCGGAACCCGCTGCTAGCATCCGGAACTCCAGCGCTTAGTCCTGTGCGGTCCTCGTCCCCTGCCTCAGATGGACCAGTCATTCGCCCTCAGGCGGGTGATCAAAAACGGCCCGAAAGAGGCGAGCAAACTCCCCGTAGTCCTCCAACGCGGCACCTCTCTCGTTCCACACCATGTTGGCCCACTCCAGGGCTCTCCCACAAAGGCAGGAAACGAGGACGGATACCTTCTCCCGCTCCAGTGGCGCCGGCCTGATGCTGGAGAAATACAGCTGAGTTGGAGCATAAATCCCCTTACATTGCGCTGCCATCCCATCAAACGCCGGTGGCCGGGATATCTGGATCCCTCCAGGGGCTGGGGTGTAGGTGGCTGGATCCGGTTGACCAGCTGGTCTCGATAGATCGGTTCTACTACCTGAAGAACCTGATCCATAATTTCCCCCAAGCTGGCCAGCATCGAGGAATGCTCCTGGACCCTTGCCACAACTCCAGGCATGCGGTCTTCTCCTGTGCCTACTTGCCTACCCATTACGGGAATAACCGAAACTCTCAACACTACTGCTTTAGATTGTACCCCAGTCCGCTATTAATAGAAGTCAGTAGATTTAGGTCCCATCTAATTAGGCTACAGGTAGTAAAACAAACATCTACTGTTTTTGTATGATCATACATTCAATTTATATCCATATTATTAATATTCAATCTATTGATTGACATTACAACACCATTCTCAGTCGTTTAAGCTAGCAAACCATTAGGCAACTCAAAAAAATGACTACCTCGAAATCGTCACGCTATTCCTATTAAATAAGTGAGTCTTTCAATTTGAACCAAACAAGCTGCTAAATCGTCCAGTCTACATCACAAAACCAACATTGTCTGCAGTATCTGTCTCAGCAAAACAGTTGCTATACACTCAGAAACCCAGAGTTTAGTTTTTGCCATAGACCCAATGCTATTGACAAAGAAATCCCGCAAATAGCCCAATTACAATGGTTTGTCATCTTAACATCTGATCCATAATGAAATTCCATCACTTCATCACCTTAGCTCCGCAATGATAATTAGTTTAATGGAAACCCATCATCTGATCCATAATGAAATTCCTTTACTACATCACCTTAGCTCCGCAATGATAATTAGTTTAATGGAAACCCTAAATTGGCTTTGTAGTATGTTTTAAGTTACGTCTATAATTTCCAGTCCTTTTGGGGCAGTTTATTTCTTAAACCTTCATCTCTATCAAATGATCCATCAACGGCACCAACTCAGAAAACGTTAATGTATTGTTTCCCATCCCTTAAGTCTATCTTTGGGTGAGTAAGTTAATATACAGTGGGGAGAACAAGTATTTGATACACTGTCGATTTTACAGGTTTTCCTACTTACAAAGCATGTAGAGGTCTGTAATTTTTATCATAGGTACACTACAACTGTGAGAGACGGAATCTAAAACAAAAATCCAGAAAATCACATTGTATCATTTTTAAGTAATTAATTTGCATTTTATTGCATGACATAAGTATTTGATCACCTACCAACCAGTAAGAATTCCGGCTCTCTCAGACCTGTTAGTTTTTATTTAAGAAGCCCTCCTGTTCTCCACTCATTACCTGTATTAACTGCACCTGTTTGAACTCGTTACCTGTATAAAAGACACCTGTCCACACACTCAATCAAACAGACTCCAACCTCTCCACAATGGCCAAGACCAGAGAGCTGTGTAAGGACATCAGGGATACAATTGTAGACCTGCACAAGGCTGGGATGGGCTACAGGACAATAGGCAAGCAGCTTGGTGAGAAGGCAACAACTGTTGGCGCAATTATTAGAAAATGGAAGAAGTTCAAGATGACGGTCAATCACCCTCGGTCTGGGGCTCCATGCAAGATATCACCTCGTGGGGCATCAATGATCATGAGGAAGGTGAGGGATCAGCCCAGAACTACACGGCAGGACCTGGTCAATGACCTGAAGAGAGCTGGGACCACAGTCTCAAAGAAAACCATTAGTAACACACTACGCCGTCATGGATTAAAATCCTGCAGTGCACGCAAGGTCCCCCTGCTCAAGCCAGCGCATGTCCAGGCCCGTCTGAAGTTTGCCAATGACCATCTGGATGATCCAGAGGAGGAATGGGAGAAGGTCATGTGGTCTGATGAGACAAAAATAGAGCTTTTTGGTCTAAACTCCACTCGCCGTGTTTGGAGGAAGAAGGAGGATGAGTACAACCCCAAGAACACCATCCCAACCGTGAAGCATGGAGGTGGAAACATCATTCTTTGGGGACGCTTTTCTGCAAAGGGGACAGGACGACTGCACCGTATTCAGGGGAGGATGGATGGGGCCATGTATCACGAGATCTTGGCCAACAACCTCCTTCCCTCAGTAAGAGCATTGCAGATGGGTCGTGGCTGGGTCTTCCAGCATGACAACGACCCGAAACACACAGCCAGGGCAACTAAGGAGTGGCTCCGTAAGAAGCATTTCAAGGTCCTGGAGTGGCCTAGCCAGTCTCCAGACCTGAACCCAATAGAAAATCTTTGGAGGGAGCTGAAAGTCCGTATTGCCCAGCGACAGCCCCGAAACCTGAAGAATCTGGAGAAGGTCTGTATGGAGGAGTGGGCCAAAATCCCTGCTGCAGTGTGTGCAAACCTGGTCAAGACCTACAGGAAACGTATGATCTCTGTAATTGCAAACAAAGGTTTCTGTACCAAATATTAAGTTCTGCTTTTCTGATGTATCAAATACTTATGTCATGCAATAAAGAAGTGTACGTATTATAAAAATTACAGACCTCTACATGCTTTGTAAGTAGGAAAACCTGCTAAATCGGCAGTGTATCAAATACTTGTTCTCCCCACTGTATACATATTATTGTAATTATTACATTATAAAATCCCTAGTAATCAATTACACACATAAAATTCATCATATTTTCACATCTTCACATAATTCATATAGAACGTTAGAAATCCTTAGGTACGCACATCAAACAATCCCTTCGTGTTTTTTTAACGATTCTCAATCGACCTCAGCTTCTTCAAACATACTCCCAGCGGAACCAAAAAACAACAACTTTATTTTCCCGGACACTGACCTTCCTGTCATGGGATCCTCAACGGTTCTCTAACCTTCCGGAAAACCTGTCAAAGTCAAGCCTCCCAGAAATATAGACTTTTCCACTACTCTCTAAAATAATCTCACATTCTCCATACCACTCCTTGATATTCTATGACATAATTCTGTTATATATCGAAACTTCTTATCCAAACTTATATCACATTATTATACCAATTTATATAACTTATTATGCATCCTCAGATTCAAATTACTTTCTGCTTTTTGTTCATAATATAGCCCATGTTGTTCCATTAAATTACTTAACTTCGTTAGCTGACTTTTGCTCCGTATTAATTATATTTCCAGGCCATCGTGCGCTCTTTAAATCCCATTTCGTGTTGCTTACGGGGATATTGTAAATTATATATTTTCGAGCTATCTGTAACTTATCATTTTTAAAAATACCTTCTTGTGGATACTCATTATCTGTCCATGCTGATAAATCACTAATATATGGTTCCACATAGAAAAACCCTAATGTACTTAACATCCATTCGTGCATTGTCTGATTTTCAATACTTTTAAAAGCGACTTGTTTTAGTTGCGGATTTGTCTGTAATAATTTAGTCATTTCATTTCTCTCTCTTCGAGGTAAATGAAACTCTGATTTATTCTTAATGGTGACTGTCTTGCCAGATACCAGTCTACTAAGTTGGCTATCCATTATTTGTATTAGTTCATGCAATATTAGTAATCAAATACTTGAATCAAATCCCCAACTTGATCTTTATACAATTTTGTTTGCCTATTTTGTCATTGGTGCCATGATTCAACAGGCTTAATTGTATCTGCTCGATTCTTTATGCCGTATGAGTATTGTTCTCTCTCTCTCCTGACCATTTTGAGTAACTCACAAAGGACAAATTCTCTCATAGGGCTTTTACAAAGGACTCTAACCTTTAACAAATCTTGTTGAGGACTTGAACCTCTTCCCAAATCTTGTTGAGGACTTGAACCTCTTCCCAAAGGACTCTAACCTTTACAAAGCTAACACTTTATGATGATTCTTACACACCACAGGACTCAAACCTAACTTTATCACACTTAATGATGATTCAACACCAAAGGACTCAAACCTCAATACCCTCTATCTTAATAATGTCATACACATTAAAAGACTCCAATCTCCTTCTCCTCTGTTATTGTTTTTACTAAATATTCTGAACAAACCCTGTTTAGAATCATAGCACCATGCTATTGTCTAATTTGATATTTCTCCTTACATCTGCTTACGTACTTGAATACCACTCATCTATTCCCCTCAAAAGAATATTGAATTTCAAACGTTCGTTACAGCTCAGCTTTACCACAGATGAGCAGAATTTGACATAATCAATAAAATGAAAGTCTGCTTCCCTGTTAGTTCGGCTGTAAACTGCATCCTGTTCGTTTAGACGCCAATCTGTTATGATGAGTTCTCTGGCATCAAGTAATTCAGTATGCGAGAAGATACTTAAACACTTACATGGAGAGTTGATTCAAAGTATTTAATATTGCGGTACCGGGTTCACATAGCAAAAGGCACGTGGGTGGCCCATTGCTATCTGAACAAAGGAAATCTCTTAGTTTATATACTTCTTTGCAAGCTAATTCCATCCAACAGTTGCCAACCATTATTGAGTATCACTCATCTCCTACAATAGCATCACCCTATATGGTATCGTGTTGCACCCTAGTCAGGATATTCCATCACGTACTCCTTCTAAGATTAGCATCAGTGGCCCCCCAGCTATCTTGGCACGCAGACCTTCTGACACCCACCTTGACAGAAATAAATACATGGAATGTCCTCATCCTCCAAATCCTATGCAGCTCACAATATCAAACATTAACTAATCCTGTATAAAATACGTAATATCAGTAACATAATGATAGTTCTCTCTGTGTGTTTCAGTGCTGTTGAGGACACTGGTATACTCTAGCCTCGGACAAGGTGGAGGTGAGTACATTTCTCTATATTCATCACCTGCTCTATAATAGTAACATTTCTCTATATTCATCACCTGCTCTATAATAGTAACATTTCTCTATATTCATCACCTGCTCTATAATAGTAACATTTCTCTATATTCATCACCTGCTCTATAATAGTAACATTTCTCTATATTCATCACCTGTTCTATAATAGTAACATTTCTCTATATTCATCACCTGTTCTATAATAGTAACATTTCTCTATATTCATCACCTGCTCTATAATAGTAACATTTCTCTATATTCATCACCTGTTCTATAATAGTAACATTTCTCTATATTCATCACCTGTTCTATAATAGTAACATTTCTCTTTATTCATCACCTGTTCTATAATAGTAACATTTCTCTTTATTCATCACCTGTTCTATAATAGTAACATTTCTCTTTATTCATCACCTGCTCTATAATAGTAACATTTCTCTATATTCATCACCTGCTCTATAATAGTAACATTTCTCTTTATTCATCACCTGCTCTATAATAGTAACATTTCTCTTTATTCATCACCTGTTCTATAATAGTAACATTTCTCTTTATTCATCACCTGCTCTATAATAGTAACATTTCTCTTTATTCATCACCTGCTCAATGACAGTAGCAAAGTTTGGAGATATCCACTGGTCTATTGTCCATTGCTCATGTTTCTTGGCCCAAGCAAGTTTCTTCTTCTTATTGGTGTCCTTTAGTAGTGGTTTCTTTGCAGCAATTCGACCATGAAGGCCTAATTCACACAGTCTCCTCTGAACAGTTGATGTTGAGATGTGTCTGTTACTTGAACTCTGTGAATAATTTATAGCTAGTTGTTTCTCTCTAGACACCATGTAACAGACACAAGCTAGTTGTTTCTCTCCAGACACCATGTAACAGACACAAGCTAGTTGTTTCTCTCTAGACACCATGTAACAGACACAAGCTAGTTGTTTCTCTATTGACACCATGTAACAGACACAAGCTAGTTGTTTCTCTGTAGACACCATGTAACAGACACAAGCTAGTTGTTTCTTTCTAGACACCATGTAACAGACACAAGCTAGTTGTTTCTCTCTAGACATGTAACAGACACAAGCTAGTTGTTTCTCTCTAGACACCATGTAACAGACACAAGCTAGTTGTTTCTCTCCAGACACCATGTAACAGACACAAGCTAGTTGTTTCTCTAGACACCATGTAACAGACACAAGCTAGTTGTTTCTCTCTAGACACCATGTAACAGACACAAGCTAGTTGTTTCTCTCCAGACACCATGTAACAGACACAAGCTAGTTGTTTCTCTCTAGACACCATGTAACAGACACAAGCTAGTTGTTTCTCTAGACACCATGTAACAGACACAAGCTAGTTGTTTCTCTAGACACCATGTAACAGACACAAGCTAGTTGTTTCTCTCTAGACACAATGTAACAGACACAAGCTAGTTGTTTCTCTCTAGACACCATGTAACAGACACAAGCTAGTTGTTTCTCTCTAGACACCATGTAACAGACACAAGCTAGTTGTTTCTCTCCAGACACCATGTAACAGACACAAGCTAGTTGTTTCTCTCTAGACACCATGTAACAGACACAAGCTAGTTGTTTCTCTATTGACACCATGTAACAGACACAAGCTAGTTGTTTCTCTGTAGACACCATGTAACAGACACAAGCTAGTTGTTTCTTTCTAGACACCATGTAACAGACACAAGCTAGTTGTTTCTCTCTAGACATGTAACAGACACAAGCTAGTTGTTTCTCTCTAGACACCATGTAACAGACACAAGCTAGTTGTTTCTCTCCAGACACCATGTAACAGACACAAGCTAGTTGTTTCTCTAGACACCATGTAACAGACACAAGCTAGTTGTTTCTCTCTAGACACCATGTAACAGACACAAGCTAGTTGTTTCTCTCCAGACACCATGTAACAGACACAAGCTAGTTGTTTCTCTCTAGACACCATGTAACAGACACAAGCTAGTTGTTTCTCTAGACACCATGTAACAGACACAAGCTAGTTGTTTCTCTAGACACCATGTAACAGACACAAGCTAGTTGTTTCTCTCTAGACACAATGTAACAGACACAAGCTAGTTGTTTCTCTCTAGACACCATGTAACAGACACAAGCTAGTTGTTTCTCTCTAGACACCATGTAACAGACACAAGCTAGTTGTTTCTCTCTAGACACCATGTAACAGACACAAGCTAGTTGTTTCTCTAGACACCATGTAACAGACACAAGCTAGTTGTTTCTCTAGACACCATGTAACAGACACAAGCTAGTTGTTTCTCTCTAGACACCATGTAACAGACACAAGCTAGTTGTTTCTCTAGACACCATGTAACAGACACAAGCTAGTTGTTTCTCTAGACACCATGTAACAGACACAAGCTAGTTGTTTCTCTCTAGACACCATGTAACAGACACAAGCTAGTTGTTTCTCTCTAGACACCATGTAACAGACACAAGCTAGTTGTTTCTTTCTAGACACCATGTAACAGACACAAGCTAGTTGTTTCTCTCTAGACATGTAACAGACACAAGCTAGTTGTTTCTCTCTAGACACCATGTAACAGACACAAGCTAGTTGTTTCTCTCCAGACACCATGTAACAGACACAAGCTAGTTGTTTCTCTAGACACCATGTAACAGACACAAGCTAGTTGTTTCTCTCTAGACACCATGTAACAGACACAAGCTAGTTGTTTCTCTCCAGACACCATGTAACAGACACAAGCTAGTTGTTTCTCTCTAGACACCATGTAACAGACACAAGCTAGTTGTTTCTCTAGACACCATGTAACAGACACAAGCTAGTTGTTTCTCTAGACACCATGTAACAGACACAAGCTAGTTGTTTCTCTCTAGACACCATGTAACAGACACAAGCTAGTTGTTTCTCTCTAGACACCATGTAACAGACACAAGCTAGTTGTTTCTCTCTAGACACCATGTAACAGACACAAGCTAGTTGTTTCTCTATTGACACCATGTAACAGACACAAGCTAGTTGTTTCTCTGTAGACACCATGTAACAGACACAAGCTAGTTGTTTCTTTCTAGACACCATGTAACAGACACAAGCTAGTTGTTTCTCTCTAGACATGTAACAGACACAAGCTAGTTGTTTCTCTCTAGACACCATGTAACAGACACAAGCTAGTTGTTTCTCTCCAGACACCATGTAACAGACACAAGCTAGTTGTTTCTCTAGACACCATGTAACAGACACAAGCTAGTTGTTTCTCTCTAGACACCATGTAACAGACACAAGCTAGTTGTTTCTCTCCAGACACCATGTAACAGACACAAGCTAGTTGTTTTTCTCTAGACACCATGTAACAGACACAAGCTAGTTGTTTCTCTAGACACCATGTAACAGACACAAGCTAGTTGTTTCTCTAGACACCATGTAACAGACACAAGCTAGTTGTTTCTCTCTAGACACCATGTAACAGACACAAGCTAGTTGTTTCTCTCTAGACACCATGTAACAGACACAAGCTAGTTGTTTCTCTCTAGACACCATGTAACAGACACAAGCTAGTTGTTTCTCTCTAGACACCATGTAACAGACACAAGCTAGTTGTTTCTCTAGACACCATGTGACAGACACAAGCTAGTTGTTTCTCTAGACACCATGTAACAGACACAAGCTAGTTGTTTCTCTCTAGACACCATGTAACAGACACAAGCTAGTTGTTTCTCTAGACACCATGTAACAGACACAAGCTAGTTGTTTCTCTAGACACCATGTAACAGACACAAGCTAGTTGTTTCTCTCTAGACACCATGTAACAGACACAAGCTAGTTGTTTCTCTCTAGACACCATGTAACAGACACAAGCTAGTTGTTTCTTTCTAGACACCATGTAACAGACACAAGCTAGTTGTTTCTCTCTAGACATGTAACAGACACAAGCTAGTTGTTTCTCTCTAGACACCATGTAACAGACACAAGCTAGTTGTTTCTCTCCAGACACCATGTAACAGACACAAGCTAGTTGTTTCTCTAGACACCATGTAACAGACACAAGCTAGTTGTTTCTCTCTAGACACCATGTAACAGACACAAGCTAGTTGTTTCTCTCCAGACACCATGTAACAGACACAAGCTAGTTGTTTTTCTCTAGACACCATATAACAGACACAAGCTAGTTGTTTCTCTAGACACCATGTAACAGACACAAGCTAGTTGTTTCTCTAGACACCATGTAACAGACACAAGCTAGTTGTTTCTCTCTAGACACCATGTAACAGACACAAGCTAGTTGTTTCTCTCTAGACACCATGTAACAGACACAAGCTAGTTGTTTCTCTCTAGACACCATGTAACAGACACAAGCTAGTTGTTTCTCTCTAGACACCATGTAACAGACACAAGCTAGTTGTTTCTCTAGACACCATGTAACAGACACAAGCTAGTTGTTTCTCTAGACACCATGTAACAGACACAAGCTAGTTGTTTCTCTCTAGACACCATGTAACAGACACAAGCTAGTTGTTTCTCTAGACACCATGTAACAGACACAAGCTAGTTGTTTCTCTAGACACCATGTAACAGACACAAGCTAGTTGTTTCTCTCTAGACACCATGTAACAGACACAAGCTAGTTGTTTCTCTCTAGACACCATGTAACAGACACAAGCTAGTTGTTTCTTTCTAGACACCATGTAACAGACACAAGCTAGTTGTTTCTCTCTAGACATGTAACAGACACAAGCTAGTTGTTTCTCTCTAGACACCATGTAACAGACACAAGCTAGTTGTTTCTCTCCAGACACCATGTAACAGACACAAGCTAGTTGTTTCTCTATACACCATGTAACAGACACAAGCTAGTTGTTTCTCTCTAGACACCATGTAACAGACACAAGCTAGTTGTTTCTCTCCAGACACCATGTAACAGACACAAGCTAGTTGTTTCTCTCTAGACACCATGTAACAGACACAAGCTAGTTGTTTCTCTAGACACCATGTAACAGACACAAGCTAGTTGTTTCTCTAGACACCATGTAACAGACACAAGCTAGTTGTTTCTCTCTAGACTCAATGTAACAGACACAAGCTAGTTGTTTCTCTCTAGACACCATGTAACAGACACAAGCTAGTTGTTTCTCTCTAGACACCATGTAACAGACACAAGCTAGTTGTTTCTCTCCAGACACCATGTAACAGACACAAGCTAGTTGTTTCTCTCTAGACACCATGTAACAGACACAAGCTAGTTGTTTCTCTATTGACACCATGTAACAGACACAAGCTAGTTGTTTCTCTGTAGACACCATGTAACAGACACAAGCTAGTTGTTTCTTTCTAGACACCATGTAACAGACACAAGCTAGTTGTTTCTCTCTAGACATGTAACAGACACAAGCTAGTTGTTTCTCTCTAGACACCATGTAACAGACACAAGCTAGTTGTTTCTCTCCAGACACCATGTAACAGACACAAGCTAGTTGTTTCTCTAGACACCATGTAACAGACACAAGCTAGTTGTTTCTCTCTAGACACCATGTAACAGACACAAGCTAGTTGTTTCTCTCCAGACACCATGTAACAGACACAAGCTAGTTGTTTCTCTCTAGACACCATGTAACAGACACAAGCTAGTTGTTTCTCTAGACACCATGTAACAGACACAAGCTAGTTGTTTCTCTAGACACCATGTAACAGACACAAGCTAGTTGTTTCTCTCTAGACACAATGTAACAGACACAAGCTAGTTGTTTCTCTCTAGACACCATGTAACAGACACAAGCTAGTTGTTTCTCTCTAGACACCATGTAACAGACACAAGCTAGTTGTTTCTCTCTAGACACCATGTAACAGACACAAGCTAGTTGTTTCTCTAGACACCATGTAACAGACACAAGCTAGTTGTTTCTCTAGACACCATGTAACAGACACAAGCTAGTTGTTTCTCTCTAGACACCATGTAACAGACACAAGCTAGTTGTTTCTCTAGACACCATGTAACAGACACAAGCTAGTTGTTTCTCTAGACACCATGTAACAGACACAAGCTAGTTGTTTCTCTCTAGACACCATGTAACAGACACAAGCTAGTTTTTTTCTCTCTAGACACCATGTAACAGACACAAGCTAGTTGTTTCTTTCTAGACACCATGTAACAGACACAAGCTAGTTGTTTCTCTCTAGACATGTAACAGACACAAGCTAGTTGTTTCTCTCTAGACACCATGTAACAGACACAAGCTAGTTGTTTCTCTCCAGACACCATGTAACAGACACAAGCTAGTTGTTTCTCTAGACACCATGTAACAGACACAAGCTAGTTGTTTCTCTCTAGACACCATGTAACAGACACAAGCTAGTTGTTTCTCTCCAGACACCATGTAACAGACACAAGCTAGTTGTTTCTCTCTAGACACCATGTAACAGACACAAGCTAGTTGTTTCTCTAGACACCATGTAACAGACACAAGCTAGTTGTTTCTCTAGACACCATGTAACAGACACAAGCTAGTTGTTTCTCTCTAGACACCATGTAACAGACACAAGCTAGTTGTTTCTCTCTAGACACCATGTAACAGACACAAGCTAGTTGTTTCTCTCTAGACACCATGTAACAGACACAAGCTAGTTGTTTCTCTATTGACACCATGTAACAGACACAAGCTAGTTGTTTCTCTGTAGACACCATGTAACAGACACAAGCTAGTTGTTTCTTTCTAGACACCATGTAACAGACACAAGCTAGTTGTTTCTCTCTAGACATGTAACAGACACAAGCTAGTTGTTTCTCTCTAGACACCATGTAACAGACACAAGCTAGTTGTTTCTCTCCAGACACCATGTAACAGACACAAGCTAGTTGTTTCTCTAGACACCATGTAACAGACACAAGCTAGTTGTTTCTCTCTAGACACCATGTAACAGACACAAGCTAGTTGTTTCTCTCCAGACACCATGTAACAGACACAAGCTAGTTGTTTTTCTCTAGACACCATGTAACAGACACAAGCTAGTTGTTTCTCTAGACACCATGTAACAGACACAAGCTAGTTGTTTCTCTAGACACCATGTAACAGACACAAGCTAGTTGTTTCTCTCTAGACACCATGTAACAGACACAAGCTAGTTGTTTCTCTCTAGACACCATGTAACAGACACAAGCTAGTTGTTTCTCTCTAGACACCATGTAACAGACACAAGCTAGTTGTTTCTCTCTAGACACCATGTAACAGACACAAGCTAGTTGTTTCTCTAGACACCATGTAACAGACACAAGCTAGTTGTTTCTCTAGACACCATGTAACAGACACAAGCTAGTTGTTTCTCTCTAGACACCATGTAACAGACACAAGCTAGTTGTTTCTCTAGACACCATGTAACAGACACAAGCTAGTTGTTTCTCTAGACACCATGTAACAGACACAAGCTAGTTGTTTCTCTCTAGACACCATGTAACAGACACAAGCTAGTTGTTTCTCTCTAGACACCATGTAACAGACACAAGCTAGTTGTTTCTTTCTAGACACCATGTAACAGACACAAGCTAGTTGTTTCTCTCTAGACATGTAACAGACACAAGCTAGTTGTTTCTCTCTAGACACCATGTAACAGACACAAGCTAGTTGTTTCTCTCCAGACACCATGTAACAGACACAAGCTAGTTGTTTCTCTAGACACCATGTAACAGACACAAGCTAGTTGTTTCTCTCTAGACACCATGTAACAGACACAAGCTAGTTGTTTCTCTCCAGACACCATGTAACAGACACAAGCTAGTTGTTTTTCTCTAGACACCATATAACAGACACAAGCTAGTTGTTTCTCTAGACACCATGTAACAGACACAAGCTAGTTGTTTCTCTAGACACCATGTAACAGACACAAGCTAGTTGTTTCTCTCTAGACACCATGTAACAGACACAAGCTAGTTGTTTCTCTCTAGACACCATGTAACAGACACAAGCTAGTTGTTTCTCTCTAGACACCATGTAACAGACACAAGCTAGTTGTTTCTCTCTAGACACCATGTAACAGACACAAGCTAGTTGTTTCTCTAGACACCATGTAACAGACACAAGCTAGTTGTTTCTCTAGACACCATGTAACAGACACAAGCTAGTTGTTTCTCTCTAGACACCATGTAACAGACACAAGCTAGTTGTTTCTCTAGACACCATGTAACAGACACAAGCTAGTTGTTTCTCTAGACACCATGTAACAGACACAAGCTAGTTGTTTCTCTCTAGACACCATGTAACAGACACAAGCTAGTTGTTTCTCTCTAGACACCATGTAACAGACACAAGCTAGTTGTTTCTCTCCAGACACCATGTAACAGACACAAGCTAGTTGTTTCTCTCTAGACACCATGTAACAGACACAAGCTAGTTGTTTCTCTAGACACCATGTAACAGACACAAGCTAGTTGTTTCTCTAGACACCATGTAACAGACACAAGCTAGTTGTTTCTCTCTAGACACCATGTAACAGACACAAGCTAGTTGTTTCTCTAGACACCATGTAACAGACACAAGCTAGTTGTTTCTCTAGACACCATGTAACAGACACAAGCTAGTTGTTTCTCTCTAGACACCATGTAACAGACACAAGCTAGTTGTTTCTCTCTAGACACCATGTAACAGACACAAGCTAGTTGTTTCTTTCTAGACACCATGTAACAGACACAAGCTAGTTGTTTCTCTCTAGACATGTAACAGACACAAGCTAGTTGTTTCTCTCTAGACACCATGTAACAGACACAAGCTAGTTGTTTCTCTCCAGACACCATGTAACAGACACAAGCTAGTTGTTTCTCTATACACCATGTAACAGACACAAGCTAGTTGTTTCTCTCTAGACACCATGTAACAGACACAAGCTAGTTGTTTCTCTCCAGACACCATGTAACAGACACAAGCTAGTTGTTTCTCTCTAGACACCATGTAACAGACACAAGCTAGTTGTTTCTCTAGACACCATGTAACAGACACAAGCTAGTTGTTTCTCTAGACACCATGTAACAGACACAAGCTAGTTGTTTCTCTCTAGACACCATGTAACAGACACAAGCTAGTTGTTTCTCTCTAGACACCATGTAACAGACACAAGCTAGTTGTTTCTCTCTAGACACCATGTAACAGACACAAGCTAGTTGTTTCTCTATTGACACCATGTAACAGACACAAGCTAGTTGTTTCTCTGTAGACACCATGTAACAGACACAAGCTAGTTGTTTCTTTCTAGACACCATGTAACAGACACAAGCTAGTTGTTTCTCTCTAGACATGTAACAGACACAAGCTAGTTGTTTCTCTCTAGACACCATGTAACAGACACAAGCTAGTTGTTTCTCTCCAGACACCATGTAACAGACACAAGCTAGTTGTTTCTCTAGACACCATGTAACAGACACAAGCTAGTTGTTTCTCTCTAGACACCATGTAACAGACACAAGCTAGTTGTTTCTCTCCAGACACCATGTAACAGACACAAGCTAGTTGTTTCTCTCTAGACACCATGTAACAGACACAAGCTAGTTGTTTCTCTAGACACCATGTAACAGACACAAGCTAGTTGTTTCTCTAGACACCATGTAACAGACACAAGCTAGTTGTTTCTCTCTAGACACCATGTAACAGACACAAGCTAGTTGTTTCTCTCTAGACACCATGTAACAGACACAAGCTAGTTGTTTCTCTCTAGACACCATGTAACAGACACAAGCTAGTTGTTTCTCTCTAGACACCATGTAACAGACACAAGCTAGTTGTTTCTCTAGACACCATGTAACAGACACAAGCTAGTTGTTTCTCTAGACACCATGTAACAGACACAAACTAGTTGTTTCTCTCTAGACACCATGTAACAGACACAAGCTAGTTGTTTCTCTAGACACCATGTAACAGACACAAGCTAGTTGTTTCTCTAGACACCATGTAACAGACACAAGCTAGTTGTTTCTCTCTAGACACCATGTAACAGACACAAGCTAGTTGTTTCTCTCTAGACACCATGTAACAGAAACAAGCTAGTTGTTTCTTTCTAGACACCATGTAACAGACACAAGCTAGTTGTTTCTCTCTAGACATGTAACAGACACAAGCTAGTTGTTTCTCTCTAGACACCATGTAACAGACACAAGCTAGTTGTTTCTCTCCAGACACCATGTAACAGACACAAGCTAGTTGTTTCTCTAGAGACCATGTAACAGACACAAGCTAGTTGTTTCTCTCTAGACACCATGTAACAGACACAAGCTAGTTGTTTCTCTCCAGACACCATGTAACAGACACAAGCTAGTTGTTTCTCTCTAGACACCATGTAACAGACACAAGCTAGTTGTTTCTCTCCAGACACCATGTAACAGACACAAGCTAGTTGTTTCTCTAGACACCATGTAACAGACACAAGCTAGTTGTTTCTCTCTAGACACCATGTAACAGACACAAGCTAGTTGTTTCTCTCCAGACACCATGTAACAGACACAAGCTAGTTGTTTCTCTCTAGACACCATGTAACAGACACAAGCTAGTTGTTTCTCTCTAGACACCATGTAACAGACACAAGCTAGTTGTTTCTCTAGACACCATGTAACAGACACAAGCTAGTTGTTTCTCTAGACACCATGTAACAGACACAAGCTAGTTGTTTCTCTCTAGACACCATGTAACAGACACAAGCTAGTTGTTTCTCTAGACACCATGTAACAGACACAAGCTAGTTGTTTCTCTAGACACCATGTAACAGACACAAGCTAGTTGTTTCTCTCTAGACACCATGTAACAGACACAAGCTAGTTGTTTCTCTCTAGACACCATGTAACAGACACAAGCTAGTTGTTTCTCTCCAGACACCATGTAACAGACACAAGCTAGTTGTTTCTCTCTAGACACCATGTAACAGACACAAGCTAGTTGTTTCTCTAGACACCATGTAACAGACACAAGCTAGTTGTTTCTCTAGACACCATGTAACAGACACAAGCTAGTTGTTTCTCTCTAGACACCATGTAACAGACACAAGCTAGTTGTTTCTCTAGACACCATGTAACAGACACAAGCTAGTTGTTTCTCTAGACACCATGTAACAGACACAAGCTAGTTGTTTCTCTCTAGACACCATGTAACAGACACAAGCTAGTTGTTTCTCTCTAGACACCATGTAACAGACACAAGCTAGTTGTTTCTTTCTAGACACCATGTAACAGACACAAGCTAGTTGTTTCTCTCTAGACATGTAACAGACACAAGCTAGTTGTTTCTCTCTAGACACCATGTAACAGACACAAGCTAGTTGTTTCTCTCCAGACACCATGTAACAGACACAAGCTAGTTGTTTCTCTATACACCATGTAACAGACACAAGCTAGTTGTTTCTCTCTAGACACCATGTAACAGACACAAGCTAGTTGTTTCTCTCCAGACACCATGTAACAGACACAAGCTAGTTGTTTCTCTCTAGACACCATGTAACAGACACAAGCTAGTTGTTTCTCTAGACACCATGTAACAGACACAAGCTAGTTGTTTCTCTAGACACCATGTAACAGACACAAGCTAGTTGTTTCTCTCTAGACACCATGTAACAGACACAAGCTAGTTGTTTCTCTCTAGACACCATGTAACAGACACAAGCTAGTTGTTTCTCTCTAGACACCATGTAACAGACACAAGCTAGTTGTTTCTCTATTGACACCATGTAACAGACACAAGCTAGTTGTTTCTCTGTAGACACCATGTAACAGACACAAGCTAGTTGTTTCTTTCTAGACACCATGTAACAGACACAAGCTAGTTGTTTCTCTCTAGACATGTAACAGACACAAGCTAGTTGTTTCTCTCTAGACACCATGTAACAGACACAAGCTAGTTGTTTCTCTCCAGACACCATGTAACAGACACAAGCTAGTTGTTTCTCTAGACACCATGTAACAGACACAAGCTAGTTGTTTCTCTCTAGACACCATGTAACAGACACAAGCTAGTTGTTTCTCTCCAGACACCATGTAACAGACACAAGCTAGTTGTTTCTCTCTAGACACCATGTAACAGACACAAGCTAGTTGTTTCTCTAGACACCATGTAACAGACACAAGCTAGTTGTTTCTCTAGACACCATGTAACAGACACAAGCTAGTTGTTTCTCTCTAGACACCATGTAACAGACACAAGCTAGTTGTTTCTCTCTAGACACCATGTAACAGACACAAGCTAGTTGTTTCTCTCTAGACACCATGTAACAGACACAAGCTAGTTGTTTCTCTCTAGACACCATGTAACAGACACAAGCTAGTTGTTTCTCTAGACACCATGTAACAGACACAAGCTAGTTGTTTCTCTAGACACCATGTAACAGACACAAACTAGTTGTTTCTCTCTAGACACCATGTAACAGACACAAGCTAGTTGTTTCTCTAGACACCATGTAACAGACACAAGCTAGTTGTTTCTCTAGACACCATGTAACAGACACAAGCTAGTTGTTTCTCTCTAGACACCATGTAACAGACACAAGCTAGTTGTTTCTCTCTAGACACCATGTAACAGAAACAAGCTAGTTGTTTCTTTCTAGACACCATGTAACAGACACAAGCTAGTTGTTTCTCTCTAGACATGTAACAGACACAAGCTAGTTGTTTCTCTCTAGACACCATGTAACAGACACAAGCTAGTTGTTTCTCTCCAGACACCATGTAACAGACACAAGCTAATTGTTTCTCTAGAGACCATGTAACAGACACAAGCTAGTTGTTTCTCTCTAGACACCATGTAACAGACACAAGCTAGTTGTTTCTCTCCAGACACCATGTAACAGACACAAGCTAGTTGTTTCTCTCTAGACACCATGTAACAGACACAAGCTAGTTGTTTCTCTCCAGACACCATGTAACAGACACAAGCTAGTTGTTTCTCTAGACACCATGTAACAGACACAAGCTAGTTGTTTCTCTCTAGACACCATGTAACAGACACAAGCTAGTTGTTTCTCTCCAGACACCATGTAACAGACACAAGCTAGTTGTTTCTCTCTAGACACCATGTAACAGACACAAGCTAGTTGTTTCTCTCTAGACACCATGTAACAGACACAAGCTAGTTGTTTCTCTCTAGACACCATGTAACAGACACAAGCTAGTTGTTTCTCTCTAGACACCATGTAACAGACACAAGCTAGTTGTTTCTCTCTAGACACCATGTAACAGACACAAGCTAGTTGTTTCTCTAGACACCATGTAACAGACACAAGCTAGTTGTTTCTCTAGACACCATGTAACAGACACAAGCTAGTTGTTTCTCTCTAGACACCATGTAACAGACACAAGCTAGTTGTTTCTCTAGACACCATGTAACAGACACAAGCTAGTTGTTTCTCTAGACACCATGTAACAGACACAAGCTAGTTGTTTCTCTCTAGACACCATGTAACAGACACAAGCTAGTTGTTTCTTTCTAGACACCATGTAACAGACACAAGCTAGTTGTTTCTCTCTAGACATGTAACAGACACAAGCTAGTTGTTTCTCTCTAGACACCATGTAACAGACACAAGCTAGTTGTTTCTCTCCAGACACCATGTAACAGACACAAGCTAGTTGTTTCTCTCTAGACACCATGTAACAGACACAAGCTAGTTGTTTCTCTAGACACCATGTAACAGACACAAGCTAGTTGTTTCTCTAGACACCATGTAACAGACACAAGCTAGTTGTTTCTCTCTAGACACCATGTAACAGACACAAGCTAGTTGTTTCTCTCTAGACACCATGTAACAGACACAAGCTAGTTGTTTCTCTCCAGACACCATGTAACAGACACAAGCTAGTTGTTTCTCTCTAGACACCATGTAACAGACACAAGCTAGTTGTTTCTCTCTAGACACCATGTAACAGACACAAGTTCTCTGACCTTTGTATCCTTCAATTCTGACCAGTTTCCCAGTCCCTGCCGATGAAAAACATCCCCACAGCATGATGCTGCCACAACCATGCTTCACTGTGGGGATGGTGTTCTCGGGGTGATGAGAGGTGTTGGGTTTGAGCCAGACATAGCATTTTCCTCGATGGTCAAAAAGCTCAGTTGTAGTCTCATCTGACCAGAGTACCTTCTTCCAAACGTATTTGCTTAGTCTCTAACCCTTCCAGGTAATTTTGTCCAAAATCTTGTTAGTTGGTTTCAAGTTTTGATTTGGAGTGAAGGTTATGTTGTGGAGGGTGGTATCCTGTACAGTTGAATATAATATACATAATATACATATATATGAATACATGTATAGTTGTATATGTCCTTGTATTTTGTTTTTACAACAACAAATAAATAATAAATGCTTAAAGATTAAGGAGCTCATCTTCTCATAACCTTCTCGCTCTGTTAATAACGCTCTCTTTATCTCTCTCTCTCTCTTTCTCTCTCTCTTACTCTCAGATCTCTCTCTTCCAGCCTCTCTGGTTGTCAGTCCTGACAGATCTCAGTTCGTTGAATATGAGCGTGTCTCTCTGAGCTGTGAGGTTCAGGGGAACTCTGCTGGATGGAGAGTGGTGAGGAACCCAGAGAGAGGAATCCTTTCAGAGTGTAATACTGACTGGGGAAAACAACAAGGGTCTTCATGCAACGTGACACTAAAATCATCAGACAGTGGAGTGTACTGGTGTGTGTCTGGGTCTGGAGAACACAGCAATGCTGTCAACATCACAGTACATGGTATGTCCACAAACACCATCTACTAACATTATAGTGTTTAATGGTTCATCTGGTTTCAGATAGCTGATGTTATGTTTATATATGATGTTTATATATTATATACAGCTAGTGCTGTGATCCTGGAGAGACCTGTTTATATATGATGTTTATATATTATATACAGCTGGTGCTGTGATCCTGGAGAGACCTGTTTATATATGATGTTTATATATTATATACAGCTGGTGCTGTGATCCTGGAGAGACCTGTTTATATATGATGTTTATATATTATATACAGCTGGTGCTGTGATCCTGGAGAGACCTGTTTATATATGATGTTTATATATTATATACAGCTGGTGCTGTGATCCTGGAGAGACCTGTTTATATATGATGTTTATATATTATATACAGCTGGTGCTGTGATCCTGGAGAGACCTGTTTATATATGATGTTTATATATTATATACAGCTGGTGCTGTGATCCTGGAGAGCCCTGTTTATATATGATGTTTATATATTATATACAGCTGGTGCTGTGATCCTGGAGAGACCTGTATATATATGATGTTTATATATTATATACAGCTGGAGCTGTGATCCTGGAGAGACCTGTTTATATATGATGTTTATATATTATATACAGCTGGTGCTGTGATCCTGGAGAGACCTGTTTATATATGATGTTTATATATTATATACAGCTGGTGCTGTGATCCTGGAGAGCCCTGCCCTTCCTGTGACTGAGGGAGATTCAGTGACTCTGCGCTGCAGATATCAGAGAACTCCCTCTAACCTCACAGCTGATTTCTACAAAGATGGATCCCTCATCAGGACTGAGACTACAGGAGAGATGACCATCCCTGCAGTATCCAAGTCAGATGAAGGACTCTACAAGTGTACCAACTCTACAGGAGAATCACCAGAGAGCTGGATGACTGTGAAGACAGTGACAGGTGAGACATTATATTCATAATAACCTGTGTTCTTATAATCTCTGCCAAGTGCCCCACCCCACCATTATGTCTAAAATAATATTAATCTGCCAACTGCTTGGTCATTAGAAGTAATAAATATGTCTAAGATAATATTAATCAGATTACAGTTAGAAAATAACTATTTACTGTGTTGTTTCCTCTTGTGTTTGTGAAGATAGTGCCTCCTCCCCCTCTCTCCTCCTCCCTCTGTCTGTGTCTGGGTCGGTGGCTCTCTCCATCTCTCTGATCATTCTACTGGTCCTGTTCTGCAAGAGGAACAAAGATGATGTAGCAGCTGAACCCAGAGATGTTACGTATGCTGACGTTAGATTCACACAGGACCCAGAACCCAGGAGAAGGAGAGGTACACTCTCACACACACACACACACACACACACACACACACACACACACACACACACACATACACACACACATACACACACACACACACACACACACACACAGTACAATGTGTTTCTGTTTTTAACCCATTGTCTCGTCTCCTCCAGACTGATCCAGTCTACGCTGCAGTGAAGACCTCCAACACCACAGGTACTATAATACTGTATAACACTATAAGATACAGCTCATGTATTATGAGTATCCAACACCACAGGTACTATAATACTGGTCCAGTCTGTGTTAATATCCTCTCTCTCTCCTGTGTTTAGTTCCAGGTGGATCCAGTCCAGTCTGTGTTAATATCCTCTCTCTCTCCTGTGTTTAGTTCCAGGTGGATCCAGTCCATTCTGTGTTAATATCCTCTCTCTCCTGTGTTTAGTTCCAGGTGGATCTGGTCCAGTCTGTGTTAATATCCTCTCTCTCTCCTGTGTTTAGTTCCAGGTGGATCCAGTCCAGTCTGTGTTAATATCCTCTCTCTCTCTCCTGTGTTTAGTTCCAGGTGGATCCAGTCCAGTCTGTATTAATATCCTCTCTCTCTCCTGTGTTTAGTTCCAGGTGGATCCAGTCCAGTCTGTGTTAATATCCTCTCTCTTGCCTGTGTTTAGTTCCAGGTGGATCCAGTCCAGTCTGTGTTAATATCCTCTCTCTCTCTCCTGTGTTTAGTTCCAGGTGGATCCAGTCCAGTCTGTGTTAATATCCTCTCTCTCCTGTGTTTAGTTCCAGGTGGATCTGGTCCAGTCTGTGTTAATATCCTCTCTCTCTCCTGTGTTTAGTTCCAGGTGGATCCAGTCCAGTCTGTGTTAATATCCTCTCTCTCTCTCCTGTGTTTAGTTCCAGGTGGATCCAGTCCAGTCTGTATTAATATCCTCTCTCTCTCCTGTGTTTAGTTCCAGGTGGATCCAGTCCAGTCTGTGTTAATATCCTCTCTCTCCTGTGTTTAGTTCCAGGTGGATACAGTCCCGTCTGTGTTAATATCCTCTCTCTCTCCTGTGTTTAGTTCCAGGTGGATCCAGTCCAGTCTGTGTTAATATCCTCTCTCTCCTGTGTTTAGTTCCAGGTGGATCTGGTCCAGTCTGTGTTAATATCCTCTCTCTCTCCTGTGTTTAGTTCCAGGTGGATCTGGTCCAGTCTGTGTTAATATCCTCTCTCTCTCTCCTGTGTTTAGTTCCAGGTGGATCCAGTCCAGTCTGTGTTAACATCCTCTCTCTCTCTCTCCTGTGTTTAGTTCCAGGTGGATCCAGTCCAGTCTGTGTTAATATCCTCTCTCTCTCTCCTGTGTTTAGTTCCAGGTGGATCCAGTCCAGTCTGTGTTAATATCCTCTCTCTCCTGTGTTTAGTTCCAGGTGGATCTGGTCCAGTCTGTGTTAATATCCTCTCTCTCTCCTGTGTTTAGTTCCAGGTGGATCTGGTCCAGTCTGTGTTAATATCCTCTCTCTCTCTCCTGTGTTTAGTTCCAGGTGGATCCAGTCCAGTCTGTGTTAACATCCTCTCTCTCTCTCTCCTGTGTTTAGTTCCAGGTGGATCCAGTCCAGTCTGTGTTAATATCCTCTCTCTCTCCTGTGTTTAGTTCCAGGTGGATCCAGTCCAGTCTGTGTTAATATCCTCTCTCTCCTGTGTTTAGTTCCAGGTGGATCCAGTCCAGTCTGTGTTAATATCCTCTCTCTCTCCTGTGTTTAGTTCCAGGTGGATCCAGTCCAGTCTGTGTTAATATCCTCTCTCTCTCCTGTGTTTAGTTCCAGGTGGATCCAGTACAGTCTGTGTTAATATCCTCTCTCTCCTGTGTTTAGTTCCAGGTGGATCTGGTCCAGTCTGTGTTAATATCCTCTCTCTCTCCTGTGTTTAGTTCCAGGTGGATCTGGTCCAGTCTGTGTTAATATCCTCTCTCTCTCTCCTGTGTTTAGTTCCAGGTGGATCCAGTCCAGTCTGTGTTAACATCCTCTCTCTCTCTCTCCTGTGTTTAGTTCCAGGTGGATCCAGTCCAGTCTGTGTTAATATCCTCTCTCTCTCCTGTGTTTAGTTCCAGGTGGATCCAGTCCAGTCTGTGTGCAAATTAATTACTTAAAAATCATAAAATGTGATTTTCTGGAAGTGTACCTATGATAAAAATTACAGACCTCTACATGCTTTGTAAGTAGGAAAACTTGCAAAATCGGCAGTGTATCAAATACTTGTTCTCCCCACTGTACATACATATCCTTTTTTAAATATATTTCCCTTTATTACTTTCCAACCCCACCACCCCTTCCCTAATTGGAGTAAACTAGTGAACAACAATGCTTAGGCCTCTACTTCCAGCTTATACATACTATATACATTTTATGGACACAGTCAATTTGACAATAATTCTATTTTGTTTGTTTTTACTCCTGAACTTCCTCTACCCTCAACCTCTCCGATCATTTTCATGATGTCCATCTGGTTTGCTTCTACATGCCATATCTTTCTAACTGTGCTCTTTCCCAAAAGCTCTCAACCTATAACCTATATACTTATTATGGACACAGCGTGCTTTACATTATTAGTTATCTTGTTGTTTTAGTTGTTGTTAGTTGTTATTAGTCCCATCCTTCAACTCCATTCAACACCTCCCATCTATGTTTTAACACCATCCATATTGGATTTCTATTTGCCATATATATATTTCAACTGTACTGGGATGTTTTACAAAAGTTCTGAACCTTTCTATTCTCATTGTTTCTACAGATTGTAAATTGAAAATAAACATTTTTGCTAAAAGTATTATTATATTATTGATCGATTGACTATGTCTTTTCAGATCACCCAGTAATGCTATCTGCAAGGTTAGCTACACGTAAATATTGCAATCCTTTAGCCATTCCTGGACCTGTGTCCAAAAACAAGCTACAAATGGACAGCACCAAAACAAATGATCTAATGATTCTGTCTCTTCACAGCAAAATCTGCAGAGCTGGGAAGATTGTATCCCCAATATAAATAACATTCTATTGGTAGCAAGAATTGTATATAATAATTTAAATTGAACAATTCGAAGTTTTGAATCCGTTGTCGTTTTTCGTATCAGTTCATAAACACTATGCCATTGGATCGGTACGTCAAAGATCTCTTCCCAACTATTTTGCCATCTATATGGGACGGCTGTCAATCCTTTGGTCCTTAAATGAAACTGGTATACTTTTTATTCATCACAGTTTTCTTTAACCAATTTTGGTCTTTAATGCCGACAGACAAGTTCCTTACTTTCTCCCCCTTCCACTTTCCTCTTCCATTTTTGCGGTAATGCTGCAATTATTTGGTTGTAATTTTGGGTAGAGCAGACATTTCCATATGTTTTTGTTAGCTGCATGTGTGACATAACTCCACCAGTCCTACCCCTATGGTATCATTTACGAAGATTATACCTTTTTAAAACATTTTGTCAAAAAAAACGTTTTTTTATCAATTAGTATATTTGAGTTTAACCACAATATTTGTTGCATTTGTTATGTAGTTTCTGGAGGATTAAATTGAAATTGCAACCAACTTTCTATGGCTTGTTTTAGAAATAGTGATATTTGGGAGATTATTTCCTTTTCAAATAACTGAAAGTGAGAGATTGTCTCACCCATTTTTCAAGAATGGCCTTTTTCCCTTTATTCAGATGACAATCTTACTAATTTGCTAGAGAACCAATTACATTTACATTTACATTTTAGTCATTTAGCAGATGCTCTTATCCAGAGCGACTTATAGTTAGTGAGTGCATACATTATTATTATTATTCATTTTTTTCATACTGGAATCGAACATACATTATTATTTAAAAAAAAAAATCATACTGGCCCCCCCGTGGGAATCGAACCCACAACCCTGGCGTTGCAAACGCCATGCTCTACCAACTGAGCTACATCCCTGCCGGCCATTCCCTCCCCTACCCTGGATGACGCTGGGCCAATTGTGTGCCGCCCCAATTCGGATTTAAGTATAACTTTTGTATGACTGAAGCTTTTAGTGATAGGTCTAATGCTTTAATATTTAATAATTTCTTCATATTCATTATATAAATAGGCCCGTTTAATTTTGTCTGGCTTGCCGTTCCAAATAAAATGGAATATTTTTTCTCATATAATTTAAAAAACTGTTCGCTAGGCGTAGGCAAGACCATAAGCAAATAGGTAAACTGGGATAATACTAAAGAGTTGATCAGGGTGATTTTTCCACAAATTGACAGGTATTTACCTTTCCATGGTAGCAAGATCTTATCTATTTTTGCTAACTTTCTATTAAAATGTATTGGAGTGAGATCATTTATTTCATTTGGGATATGTATTCCGAGTATATCCACATCACCATCAGACCATTTTATTGGTAAACTGGGCAGCTCGCGGCTGTGCTTCCCTTTGTAGTCTGTAATAGTTTTGAAGCCTTGCCACATCCGACGGAGCGTCAGAGCCGGTGTAGTACGATTCAATCTTAGTCCTGTATTGACTCTTTGCCTGTTTGATGCCTCGTCGGAGGGCATAGCGGGATTTCTTATAAGCGTCCGGGTTAGAGTCCCGCTCCTTGAAAGCGGCAGCTCTACCCTTTAGCTCAGTGCGGATGTTGCCTGTAATCCATGGGTCCTGGTTGGGGTATGTACGTACGGTCACTGTGGGGATGACATCATCGATGAACTTATTGATGAAGCCAGTGACTGATGTGGTGTACTCCTCAATGCTATCTGAAGAATCCCGGAACATGTTCCAGTCTGTGCTAGCAAAACAGTCCTGTAGCTTAGCATCTGCGTCATCTGACCACTTTTTTATTAACCGAGTTACTGGTGCTTCCTGCTTTAGTTTTTGCTTATAAGCAGGAATCAGGAGGATAGATAGATAGATAGATAGATGGATAGAGTTATGGTTAGATTTGCCAAATGGAGGGCAAGGGAGAGCTTTGTATGTGTCTCTGTGTGTGGAGTAAAGGTGGTCTATAGTTTTTTTCCCTCTGGTTGCACATTTAACATGCTGGTAGAAATTAGGTAGAACGGATTTAAGGTTCCCTGCATTAAAGTCCCCGGCCACTAGGAGCGCTGCCTCTGGATGAGCGTTTTCCTGTTCACTTATGGCCTTATACAGCTCATTCAGGGCAATCTTAAGGCCAGCATTGGTTTGTGGTGGTAAATAGACAGCTATGAAAAATATAGATGAAAACTCTCTTGGTAAATAGTGTGG
>NC_059230.1:10522258-10573980 GCF_020615455.1 Coregonus clupeaformis
TCTTAGACCTGTATTGACTCTTTGCCTGTTTGATGGTTCGTCGGAGGTCATAGCGGGATTTCTTATAAGCGTCCGGGTTAGAGTCCCGTTCCTTGAAAGCGGCAGCTCTACCCTTTAGCTCAGTGCGGATGTTTCCTGTAATCCATGGCTTCTGGTTGGGGTATGTACAGTGGGGGAAAAAAGTATTTAGTCAGCCACTAATTGTGCAAGTTCTCCCACTTAAAAAGATGAGTGAGGCCTGTAATTTTCATCATAGGTACACGTCAACTATGACAGACAAAAAGAGGAAAAAAAATCCAGAAAATCACATTGTAGGATTTTTAATGAATTTATTTGCAAATTATGGTGGAAAATAAGTATTTGGTCAATACTTTGTTATATACCCTTTGTTGGCAATGACACAGGTCAAACTTTTTATGTAAGTCTTCACAAGGTTTTCACACACTGTTGCTGGTATTTTGGCCCATTCCTCCATGCATATCTCCTCTAGAGCAGTGATGTTTTGAGGCTGTCGCTGGGCAACACAGACTTTCAACTCCCTCCAAAGATTTTCTATGGGGTTGAGATCTGGAGACTGGCTAGGCCACTCCAGGACCTTGAAATGCTTCTTACGAAGCCACTCCTTCGTTGCCCGGGCGGTGTGTTTGGGATCATTGTCATGCTGGAAGACCCAGCCACGTTTCATCTTCAATGCCCTTGCTGATGGAAGGAGGTTTTCACTCAAAATCTCACGATACATGGCCCCATTCATTCTTTCCTTTACGGATCAGTCGTCCTGGTCCCTTTGCAGAAAAACAGTCCCAAAGCATGATGTTTCCATCCCCATGCTTCACAGTAGGTATGGTGTTCTTTGGATGCAACTCAGCATTCTTTGTCCTCCAAACACGACGAGTTGAGTTTTTACCAAAAAGTTCTATTTTGGTTTCATCTGACCATATGACATTCTCCCAATCCTCTTCTGGATCATCCAAATGCAAATCTAGCAAACTTCAGATGGGCCTGGACATGTACTGGCTTAAGCAGGGGGACACGTCTGGCACTGCAGGATTTGAGTCCCTGGCGGCGTAGTGTGTTACTGATGGTAGGCTTTGTTACTTTGGTCCCAGCTCTCTGCAGGTCATTCACTAGGTCCCCCTGTGTGGTTCTGGGATTTTTGCTCACCGTTCTTGTGATCATTTTGACCCCACGGGGTGAGATGTTGCGTGGAGCCCCAGATCGAGGGAGATTATCAGTGGTCTTGTATGTCTTCCATTTCCTAATAATTGCTCCCACAGTTGATTTCTTCAAACCAAGCTGCTTACCTATTGCATATTCAGTCTTCCCAGCCTGGTGCAGGTCTACCATTTTGTTTCTGGTGTCCTTTGACAGCTCTTTGGTCTTGGCCATAGTGGACTGTTTGAGGTTTTGGACAGGTGTCTTTTATACTGATAACAAGTTCAAACAGGTGCCATTAATACAGGTAATGAGTGGAGGACAGAGGAGCCTCTTAAAGAAGAAGTTACAGGTCTGTGAGAGCCAGAAATCTTGCTTGTTTGTAGGTGACCAAATACTTATTTTCCACCATAATTTGCAAATAAATTCATAAAAAATCCTACAATGTGATTTTCTGGATTTTTTTCCCTCAATTTGTCTGTCATAGTTGACATGTACCTTTGATGCAAATTACAGGCCTCTCTCATCTTTTTAAGTGGGAGAACTTGCACAATTGGTGGCTGACTAATACTTTTTTTCCCCACTGTACGTACGGTCACTGTGGGGACGACATCATCGATGCACTTATTGATGAAGCCAGTGACTGATGTGGTGTACTCCTCAATGCTGTCTGAAGAATCCCGGAACATGTTCCAGTCTGTGCTAGCAAAACAGTCCTGTAGCTTAGCATCTGCGTCATCTGACCACTTTTTTATTAACCGAATCACTGGTGCTTCCTGCTTCAGTTTTTGCTTATAAGCAGGAATCAGGAGGATAGAGTTATGGTCAGATTTGCCAAATGGAGGGCGAGAGAGAGCTTTGTATGCGTCTCTGTGTGTGGAGTAAAGGTGGTCTAGAGTTTTTTTCCCTCTGGTTGCACATTTAACATGCTGGTAGAAATTAGGTAGAACGGATTTAAGTTTCCCTGCATTAAAGTCCCCGGCCACTAGGAGCGCTGCATCTGGATGAGCGTTTTCCTGTTGATTAATGGCCTTGTACAACTCATTCAGTGCAATCTTAATGCCAGCATTGGTTTGTGGTGGTAAATAGACAGCTATGAAAAATATAGATGAAAACTCTCTTGGTAAATAGTGTGGTCTACAGCTTATCATAAGATACTCTACCTCAGGCGAGCAAAACCTCGAGACTTCCTTAGTATTTGATTTTGTGCACCAGCTGTTGTTTACAAATATACAAAGACCGCCACCCCTTGTCTTACCAGAGTCAGCCGTTCTATCCTGCCGATGTAGCGTATAGCCTGCTAGCTGAATGTTATCATTGTTGTCGTTCAGCCACGACTCCGTGAAACATAAGATTTTACAGTTTTTAATGTCCCGTTGGTAGGATAACCGTAATCTTAAATCGTCCATTTTATTCTCAAAAGCTTGAACGTTGGCTAATAGGATTGATGGAAGAGGCAGTTTACTCGCTCGCCCGTCGGATCCTTACAAGGCACCGGATCTGCGTCCGCGATATCTCCGTCTCTTCCTCACGCGAATGACGGGGATTTGGGCCTTGTCGGGTGTCTGTATGAAATCCTTCGCGGCCGCCTCGTTGAAGAAAAAATATTCGTCCAATGCGAGGTGAGTAATCGCTGTCCTGATATCCAGAAGCTCTTTTTGGTTATAAGAGACGATGGCAGAAACATTATGTACAAAATAAATTACAAGTAACGCGGAAAAACACACATAATAGTACAATTGGTTAGAGGGCTGTAAAACGGCAGCCATCTTCTCCGGCGCTGTTCTAGCATGGTTGAATTGGTTGAATTGCTGCAAAGAAACCACTACTAAAGGACACCAATAAGAAGAAGAGACTTGCTTGGTCCAAGAAACACGAGCAATGGACATTAGACCGGAAATCTGTCCTTTGGTCAGATTCTTGGTTCTAACCGCCATGTCTTTGTGAGACGCAGAGCAGGTGAACGAATGATCTCCGCATGTGTGGTTCCCTCTGTGAAGCATGGAGGAGGAGGTGTTATGGTGTGGGGGTGCGTTGCTGGTGACACTGTCTGTGATTTTTTAGAATTCAAGGCACACATAACCAGCATGGCTACCACAGCATTCTGCAGCGATACGCTATCCCATCTGGTTTGCGCTTAGTGGGACTATCATTTGTTTTTCAACAGGACAATGACCTAACACACCTCCAGGCTGTGTAAGGGCTATTTGACCAAGAAGGAGAGTGATGGAGTTTTGCATCAGATGACCTGGCCTCCACAATCACCCAACCTCAACCCAATTGAGATGGTTTAGGATCGCAAAAGAGAGAGAGCGAGAGAGCGAGAGAGAGAGAGAGAGAGAGAGAGAGAGAGAGAGAGAGAGAGAGAGAGAGAGAGAGAGAGAGAGAGAGAGAGAGAGAGAGAGAGAGAGAGAGATTCACACGCCACCAGCTGTGTCTGTTTGAGGTTTTACAGACCAAGATCTCCCCCCTTTGTTGACTGCTGCAGCAGGGGCTATTTTAGTCTGTAAGGGAACGTACCTATTCTGTATGATGTACATTCAGAGTTCTAAACACTTAAAACACCAGTAAAACACCTGGTTGAATCAGTCATAATAACTGGGCTGCATGTTGGGGTGTATAAATGTATCTAACTACACATTAAACACTGAGACCTGTTGGGGTGTATAAATGTATCTAACTAAACATTAAACACTGAGACCTGTTGGGGTGAATACATGTATCTAACTACACATTAAACACTGAGACCTGTTGGGGTGAATAAATGTTCCAGTGATGTTGGAGGTCTTCACTGCAGTAGACTGGATCATCTCCTCTGTCCCTCACTCATCTCTCTCTCCTCCCTCTGTACCTAGTGACCCTGTTCATCAGAACGTCATGGTGGGTGGAAAAAGATGCTCTCTTCAGCTGCGGTGAATAACCACAACCCTGTCAGTCCATCTCTTTACTTCTCTTGTCGCTTCTCTTCTCTCTCCCTACTTCCCTTTTCACACCAACGCACTTATCTTTAGACTCTTCGGCCTTGACCGCCATCATCATCATCAACAACAGAGACGTGTGAAGTTTCCACAACAAGAGTTAGTTTATCATGAGAACATACAGACACCATTGACTGGAACTATCAACAACAAGAGTTAGTTTATCATGAGAACCTAGAACCAGCTGACAGTATCAGTATTACTACTAACAGAAGGAACGTTGTAGTGTTATGTCCATGATGAATGTTGTAACTGCTTCATTACTACTAACAGAAGGAATGTTGTAGTGTTATGTCCATGCTGAATGTTGTAACGGCTTCAATGTGTTTTGTATTCTAATTGTTTATGTAAAATTGGAAATTGTATTTTTTTATTTTGTGTGTTTAGCTTGAGCAACACCAGTGAATGGGTGCCAACTTGCCAAATAAAGCTTCCTCGACCTAGTGGTTCTATGTGTTGTATCCTGATATGTCCACTAGATGGCAGTGCTGTGTTGTATAATGAAATGTCCACAAAAGTAAATGTAATTGCTAAAATATACATAAGAATCAAAAGTAAAAGTATAAATCATTTTAAATTCCTTATATAAATGAAACCAAAGGGCATCATTTTCTTGTTGGTTTAATTTTACGGCTAGCCAGGGGCATGCTCCAACACTCAGACATAATTTACAAATGAAACATGTGTTTAGTGAGTCTGCCAGATCAGAGGCAGTAGGGATGACCAGGGATGTTCTCTTGGTAAGTGTGTGGATTAGACCATTTTCCTGTCCTGCTAAGCATTCAAAATGTAACGAGTACTTTTGGGTGTCAGGAAAAATGTATTGAGTAAAAAGTACATAATTTTCTCAATAGATGTAGTGAAGTAAAAGTAAAAGTTGTCAAAAATATAAATAGTAAAGTAAAGTTCAGATACCCCAAAAAACTACTTAAGTAGTACTTTAAAGTATTAATACTTAAGTATTTTACACCACTGCTGATTTGTCCACTAGATGGCAGTGCGTCATGTGTTGTATCGTGATTTGTCCACTCACTAGATGGCAGTGCTCCATATGTTGTATCCTGATTTGTCCACTAGATGGCAGTGCTCCATGTGTTGTATCATGATTTGTCCACTAGATGGCGGTGCTCCATTTGTTTTATCCTGATTTGTCCACTAGATGGCAGAGCTCCATGTGTTGTATCCTGATCGGTCAATTTTTACTTAAGTACTGCTGATTTGTCCACTAGATGGCAGTGCGTCATGTGTTGTATCGTGATTTGTCCACTAGATGGCGGTGCTCCATGTGTTGTATCCTGATTTGTCCACTAGATGGCAGTGCTCCATGTGTTGTAATAATGTACGCTGTGATACGTCTATTATAAAAATCAAATCAAATCAAATTTTATTTGCCACATGCGCCGAATACAACAGGTGTAGATATTACAGTGAAATGCCTACTTACAAGCCCATAACCAACAATGCAGTTTAAGAAAAAAAAAAAAGCTAATATTTAAAGAGCAGCAGTAAAATAAAATAACAGTAGGGAGGCTATATACAGGGGGGTACCGGTACAGAGTCAATGTGCGGGGGCACCGGCTAGTCGAGGTAGTTGAAGTAATATGTACATGTGGGTAGAGTTAAAGTGACTATGCATAAATAATAAACAGAGTAGCAGCAGCGTAAAAGAGGGGGTTGGGGTGGGGGGGCAATGCAAATAGTCTGGGTAGCCATGATTAGCTGTTCAGGAGTCTTTTGGCTTGGGGGTAGAAGCTGTTGAGAAGTCTTTTGGACCTAGACTTGGCGCTCCAGTACCGCTTGCCGTGCGGTAGCAGAGAGAACAGTCTATGACCAGGTTGGCTGGAGTCTTTGATAATTTTTAGGGCCTTCCTCTGACACCGCCTGGTATAGAGGTCCTGGATGGCAGGCAGCTTGGTCCCAGTGATGTATTGGGCCGTACGCACTACCCTCTGTAGTGCCTTGCGGTCGGAGGCCGAGCAGTTGCCATACCAGGCAGTGATGCAACCAGTCAGGATGCTCTCGATGGTGCAGCTGTAGAATGTTTTGAGGATCTGAGGACCCATGCCAAATCTTTTCAGTCTCCTGAGGGGGAATAGGCTTTGTCACGACTGTCCTGGTGTGTTTGGACCATGATAGTTTGTTGGTGATGTGGACACCAAGGAACTTGAAGCTCTCAACCTGTTCCACTACAGCCCTGTCGATGAGAATGGGGGTGTGCTCAGTCTTCTTTTTTTTCCTGTAGTCCACAAACATCTCCTTTGTCTTAATCACGTTGAGGGAGAGGCTGTTATCCTGGCACCACACGGCCAGGTCTCTGACCTCCTCCCTATAGGCTGTCTCATAATTGTCGGAGATCAGGCCTACCACTGTTGTGTCGTCGGCAAACTTGATGATGGTGTAGGAGTCGTGCCTGGCCATGCAGTCATGGGTGAACAGGGAGTACAGGAGGGCCCTGAGCACGCAGCCCTGAGGGGCCCCTGTGTTGAGGATCAGCGTGGCATATGTGTTGTTACCTACACTTACCACCTGGTGGCGGCCCATCAGGAAGTCCAGGATCCAGTTGCAGAGGGAGGTGTTTAGTCCCAGGGTCCTTAGCTTAGTGATGAGCTTTGAGGGCACTATGGTGTTGAATGCTGAGCTGTAGTCAATGAATAGCATTCTCACGTAGGTGTTCCTCTTGTCCAGGTGGGAAAGGGCAGTGTGGAGTGCAATAGAGATTGCATCATCTGTGGATCTGTTGGGGCGGTATGCAAATTGGAGTGGGTCTAGGGTTTCTGGGATGATGGTGTTGATGTGAGCCATGACCAGCATTTCAAAGCACTTCATGGCTACCGACGTTAGTGCTACAGGTCGGTAGTCATTTAGGCAGGTTATCTTAGTGTCCTTGGGCACAGGGACTATGGTGGTCTGCTTGAAACATGTTGGTATTACAGACTCAGTCAGGGACATGTTGAAAATGTCAGTGAAGACACTTGCCAGTTGGTCAGCGCATGATCGGAGAACACGTCCTGGTATTCCATCTGGCCCTGCGGCCTTGTGAATGTCGACCTGCTTAAAAGTCTTACTCACATCGGCTACAGAGAGCTTGATCACATAGTCATCCGGAACAGCTGATGCTCTCTTGCATGCTTCAGTGTTGCTTGCCTCGAAGCGAGCGTAGAAGTGGTTTAGCTCGTCTAGTAGGCTTGTGTCACTGGGCAGCTCGCGGCTGTGCTTCCCTTTGTAGTCTGTAATAGTTTTCAAGCCCTGCCACATTCGACGAGCGTCAGAGCCAGTGTAGTACGATTAAATCTTAATCCTGTATTGACTCTTTGCCTGTTTGATGCCTCGTCGGAGGGCATAGCAGGATTTCTTATAAGCGTCCAGGTTAGAGTCCCGCTCCTTGAAGGCGGCAGCTCTACCCTTTAGCTCAGTGCGGATGTTGCCTGTAATCCATGTTTTCTGGTTGGGGTATGTATAGTCACTGTGGGGATGATGTCATCGATACACTTATTGATGAAGCCTGTGACTAATGTGGTGCACTCCTCAATGATATCGGAAGAATCCCGGAACATATTCCAGTCTGTGCTAGCAAAACCGTCCTGTAGCTTAGCATCTGCATCATCAGACCCCTTCCTTATTAACCGAGTCACTGGTGCTTCCTGCTTTAGTACGCTCTCCGTAGCCGATGTGAGCAAGAAAGAAAACAGGTAAAAAAATAATCCAATTTTTTGTTCATTTTCTTTAGCTAAAATGTTGGGGCCCCACCTGACGGGTCGCTAGTAGGCGATGTTGCTAAGCTAAGTAACTAAGTTACTAAGTAATGATGCTAAGCTCATGCGCAGAAACACGTCATCGGGTCTAACGGTTGTCTCGTGTCGAACTGCACATGTGCAGGGCGACAAATCAAAGGCACTCTTTCGTTATAACTTTTTTGGAACGAAAATGAAAACGTGTCAGAAAATGTGTCAGTTTGTCCCTTTCAAGAGTTTGAAGTAATAACATGTTCAAATATTTAAGACATTAGCTCAAATCTAGGTTGTGCCTTTAGATTTCTTGAAAATGAACAACTAAGGAAGAATCTTTCACTTCTCTCGGTGACTTCTCTAACCCCAAACTCCGGCCTGGTCTGCTTGGTCTGTTTCGCAATTATTCCCCGAAGTCTCGCGATATTGCGCCTCTGGGTTTAGAAATGTCTGGTGCGTATTAGCACCATCTGAGAAGGTTTGAATCCTAAGCAACCTGCCTACACATTGTTTGAAGTACAATAGACCAACATCGCTACTGTAGTAGGTCAAAGCTGTGTGCTTGAAAACCTTAGTAGAGCATGGGTGTAGAAGGCATTGTCACGAATTCCGCCGAGACTGCTCCTCCTCCTTGCTCGGGCAGGCTTCGGCGTTCGTCGTCCCCGGAGTACTAGCTACTACCGCTTGATGTTCTCGATGTTTGTTTGGTTTTGTCTTGTTGGTGCACCTGTTTCGTCTTATGTATTGATTATGTCACCTATAAGTTTCCCTTTGGTTTTGTTTGCAGTTGTGTGTGTTTGTCCGCCTGTCCATCGGTGTCTTGTTCTATTATTGTTAATGGTGTATTTTACGCACTGTTTGCGTAACCGCTCGCCTCCTGTGTTCGAGGCCCTTCATGTTGGTATTTTCGCTGAAGTCTAGTAAAGTCGTTTTGACTGAGCCTCTGTGTCCTGCGCCTGACTCCAACACCGCATCCACATCAGCTTGTGACAGGCATTGTGGTGCTCGTGTGAATTTCCTTTATTTTTCGGCTACTTCTTAAAACAGTGTTTTTTGTTTGTAATTCGATACAGTGCCTTCATACCCCTTAACTTATTCCACATGTTGTTGTGTTACAGCCTGAATTCAAAATGTATTAAATATATGTTTTTCTCACCCATCTACACACAATACCCCACACTGACAAAGTGAAAACATGTTTTTAGAAATGTGTGCAAATTTATTGAAAATGAAATACAGAAATATCTCTTTAACTCAAGTATTCACACCCCTGAGTCAATACATGTTAGAGTAACCTTTGCCAGCGATTACAGCTGTAAGTCTTTCTGTGAGCTTTGCACACCTGGATTGGACAATATTTGTACATTATTCTTAAAGAAATTCTTCCATCTCTGTCAAGTTGGGTGTTGACCATTGCCAGACAGCCATTTCCAAGTCTTGCCATAGATGTTCAAGCCGATTGAAGTCAAAACTGTAATTAGGTCACTCAGGAACATTCAATGTCCTCTTGGTGAGCAACTCCAGTGCATATTTGGCCTTGTGTTTTAGGTTATTGTCCTGCTGAAAGGTGAATTTATCTCCCAGTGTCGACTGAACCAGGATTTTGCCTGTGTTTAGCTCTATTCCGTTTCTTTTATCCTAAAAAACTCCTTAGTCCTTGCCGATGACAAGCATACCCATAACATGATGCAGCCACCAGTTTTACTTTAGTGCCTTGTTGAAAACAGGATGCATGTTTTGGAATATTTGTATTCTACACAGGTTTCCTTATTTTCACTCTATAATTTAGGTTAGTATTGTGGAGTAACTACAATGTTGTTGATCCATCCTCAGTTTTGGCCTCATGGTGAATATCCTGAGCGGTTTCCTTCCTCTCCGGCAACTGAGTTAGGAAGGATCCCTGTATCTTTTTAGTGACTGGGTGTATTGATACACCATCCAAAGTGTAATTAATAACTTCGCCATGCTCAACGGGATATTCAATGTCAGTTTAATTTTTTACCCATCTACCAATAGGTGCCCTTCTTTGCGAGGCATTGGAAAACCTCCCTGGTCTTTGTGGTTGAATTTGTGTTTGAAATGTACTGCTCGACTAAGGGACCTTCCAGGTAATTGTACGTGTGGTTTACAGAGATGAGGCAGTCATTCAAGAATCATGTTAAACACTATTATTGCACACAGAGTGAGTCCATGCATCTTATTTTGCGACTTGTAAAGCACATTTTTACTCCTGAACTTATTTAGGCTTGCCATAACAAAGGGGTTGAATACTTATTGACTCAAGACATTTCAGCTTTTCATTTTTAATTAATTTGTAAAAATTTCTAAAAACATTTACTTTATAGGGTATTGTGTGTAGGCCAGTGACACAAGATATCAATTTAATCCATTTTAAATTCAGGCTGTAACACAACAAAATGTGGAAAAAGTAAAGGGGTGTGAATACTGTCTGAAGGCACTGTAGCCAATCTATCCTATTTAAAAAGGACTGAAGACAGAAACAGATGATTTGGTTCCATTTTAAACACATTTATTCGTGAAACCAAAGTGCTGTAATGTATGTAAATTAAATCAAATAGCGTAGTACACACACAAAAACTTTTTAATGATTAAATCTGTGCTATTGCACAGAAAAACGTGAACAGTCGGGTGCATCGCAAATTCAGAACCGCTGGACAGCAAATTAATAAAGTAAATCACTGATCATTGGGAATTAGATCAGAATGACTGCTAAAGCTTGATCCATAAATGAAGTAATTAAATAGGTAGCCTACAAAACTAAAATGTGACAACTTGAAGAGGACTAGGGCCTATCACTCGCAGCCCACCTCTTCCAATGCATTTTGGAAAGTGTGCATCAAATTCTATTAGATGAAGAGCCGAAATGAGGAGAATATCCTGGCATTTAAACTATACTCGATAAAAAAAAAAATCACATACTATAAAACATTCTATTTCCATACTGAGAATGCGTCAAGAGCGATTGCGTTATTTCAAGTTACTGGTTAATTTCAGTGGCACATCCCCATCTCTAAATGAACAGCTGTTGTCAAAATGAGTATGACATTGGGCATTTAAAGTACAGTGAGGGAAAAAAAGTATTTGATCCCCTGCTGATTTTGTACGTTTGCCCACTGACAAAGAAATGATCAGTCTATAATTTTAATGGTAGGTTTATTTGAACAGTGAGAGACCGAATAACAACAAAAAAATCCAGAAAAACGCATGACAAAAATGTTATAAATTGATTTGCATTTTAATGAGGGAAATAAGTATTTGACCCCTCTGCAAAACATGACTTAGTACTTGGTGGCAAAACCCTTGTTGGCAATCACAGAGGTCAGACGTTTCTTGTAGTTGGCCACCAGGTTTGCACACATCTCAGGAGAGATTTTGTCCCACTCCTCTTTGCAGATCTTCTCCAAGTCATTAAGGTTTCGAGGCTGACATCCGGGCATTTAAAGTATACTTGATTTTAGAAATGTCACATCCTATAAATGTTAATTATTTTCTCATACACAAAACGGACTACTGCTTAAGAATCAAGTATTGGCAATGATTTATATATACACTAGCTGAAGCCACCGCGCCTCCATCTTGGTACTCCCCCAATGGTAAAAAATATTTTTGAAGATATAGAAATGCATTTAATAATGTCTATGTTTGTTTTTGCCACGTTTATTCTATTACAGAAACCTTAATTCATACTTTTACATTTTATTATGTGAGCTAAACAGAAACAATAGAAAAATAATACATTTTCCTTAAAGTATAGTTTTTGGAAAGTATTAATGTTACTTTCCCCGCTACAACAAAACAATACCTAAATACATTTACATTTACGTCATTTAGCAGATGCTCTTATCCAGAGCGACTTACAAATTGGTGCATTCACCTTATAGCCAGTGGGATAACCACTTTACAATGTATTTTTTTATTTTTTTATTTTTTTATTTTTGGTGGGGGGGTAAGGGGGGGGGGGGGTAGAAGGATTACTTTATCCTATCCCAGGTATTCCTTAAAGAGGTGGGGTTTCAAATGTCTCCGGAAGGTGGTGAGTGACTCCGCTGTCCTGGCGTGAGGGAGCTTGTTCCACCATTGGGGTGCCAGGGCAGCGAACAGTTTTGACTGGGCTGAGCGGGAACTGTGCTTCAGCAGAGGTAGGGGAGCCAGCAGGCCAGAGGTGGATGAACGCAATGCCCTCATTTGGGTGTAGGGACTGATCAGAGCCTGAAGGTACGGAGGTGCCGTTCCCCTCACAGCTCCGTAGGCAAGCACCATGGTCTTGTAGCAGATGCGAGCTTCAACTGGAAGCCAGTGGAGTGTGCGGAGGAGCGGGGTGACGTGAGAGAACTTGGGAAGGTTGAACACCAGACGGGCTGCGGCATTCTGGATGAGTTGTAGGGGTTTAATGGCACAGGCAGGGAGCCCAGCCAACAGCGAGTTGCAGTAATCCAGACGGGAGATGACAAGTGCCTGGATTAGGACCTGTGCCGCTTCCTGTGTAAGGCAGGGTCGTACTCTCCGAATGTTGTAGAGCATGAACCTACAGGATCGGGTCACCGCCTTGATGTTAGCGGAGAACGACAGGGTGTTGTCCAGGGTCATGCCAAGGCTCTTCGCACACTGGGAGGAGGACACAACGGAGTTGTCAACCGTGATGGCGAGATCATGGAACGGGCAGTCCTTCCCCGGGAGGAAGAGCAGCTCTGTCTTGCCAGGGTTCAGCTTGAGGTGGTGATCCGTCATCCATACTGATATGTCTGCCAGACATGCAGAGATGCGATTCGCCACATGGTTATCAGAAGGGGGAAAGGAGAAGATTAGTTGTGTATCGTCTGCGTAGCAATGATAGGAGAGGCCATGTGAGGATATGACAGAGCCAAGTGACTTGGTGTATAGCGAGAATAGGAGAGGGCCTAGAACTGAGCCCTGGGGGACACCAGTGGTGAGAGCACGTGGTGCAGAGACAGCTTCTCGCCACACCACTTGGTAGGAGCGACCGGTCAGGTAGGGACGCAATCCAAGAGTGAGCCGCTGGAGATGCCCAGCTCGGAGAGGGTGGAGAGGAGGATCTGATGGTTCACAGTATCAAAGGCAGCAGACAGGTCTAGAAGAGCAGAGGAGAGAGAGTTAGCTTTAGCAGTGCGGAGAGCCTCCGTGACACAGAGAAGAGCAGTCTCAGTTGAATGACCAGTCTTGAAAACTGACTGGTTTGGATCAAGAAGGTCATTCTGAGAGAGATAGCAAGAGAGTTGGCTAAAGACGGCACGCTCAATAGTTTTGGAGAGAAAAGAAAGAAGGGATACTGGTCTGTAGTTGTTGACATCAGAGGGATCGAGTGTTGGTTTTTGAGAAGGGGTGCAACTCTCGCTCTCTTGAAGACGGAAGGGACATAGCCAGCGGTCAAGGATGAGTTGATCAGCGAGGTGAGGTAAGGGGAGAAGGTCACCGGAGATGGTCTGGAGAAGAGAGGAGGGGATAGGGTCAAGCGGGCAGGTTGTTGGGCGGCTGGCCGTCACAAGTCGCAAGATTTTATCTGGAGAGAGAGGAGAAAGAAGTCAAAGCATAGGGTAGGGCAGTGTGAGCAGGACCAGCAGTGTCATTTGACTTAACAAACGAGGATCGGATGTCGTCAACCTTCTTTTCAAAATGGTTGACGAAGTCATCCACAGAGAGGGAGGGGGGGGAGGGGGAGGAGGATTCAGCATGGAGGAGAAGGTGGCAAAGAGCTTCCTAGGGTTAGAGGCAGATGCTTGGAATTTAGAGTGGTAGAAAGTGGCCTTAGCAGCAGAAACAGATGAAGAAAATGTAGAGAGGAGGGAGTGAAAAGAAGCCAGGTCCGCAGGGAGTCTAGTTTTCCTCCTTTTCTGCTCGGCTGCCCGGAGCCCTGTTCTAATTGCTCGCAATGAGTCATCAAGCCACGGAGCTGGAGGGGAGGACCGAGCCGGCCGGGAGGATAGGGGACATAGAGAGTCAAAGGATGCAGAAAGGGAGGAGAGGAGGGTTGAGGAGGCAGAATCAGGAGATTGGAGGGAGAAGGATTGAGCAGAGGGAAGAGATGATAGGATGGAAGAGGAGAGAGTAGCGGGAGAGAGAGAGCGAAGGTTGCGACGGCGCATTACCATCTGAGTAGGGGCAGAGTGAGTAGTGTTGGAGGAGAGCGAGAGAGAAAAGGATACAAAGTAGTGGTCGGAGACATGGAGGGGAGTTGCAGTGAGATTAGCAGAAGAACAGCATCTAGTAAAGATGAGGTCAAGCGTATTGCCTGCCTTGTGAGTAGGGGGGGACGGTGAGAGGGTGAGGTCAAAAGAGGAGAGGAGTTGAAAGAAGGAGGCAGAGAGAAATGAGTCAAAGGGAGGTTGAAGTCCCCCAGAACTGTGAGGGGTGAGCCATCCTCAGGAAAGGAACTTATCAAGGCATCAAGCTCATTGATGAACTCTCCAAGGGAACCTGGAGGGCGATAGATGACAAGGATATAAAGCATAAATGGGCTAGTGACTGTGACAGCATGGAATTCAAATGAGGAGATAGACAGATGGGTTAGGGGAAAAATAGAGAAAGTCCACTTGGGAGAGATGAGGATTCCTGTGCCACCACCCCGCTGACCAGATGCTCTCGGGTATGCGGGAACACATGGTCAGACGAGGAGAGAGCAGTAGGAGTAGCAGTGTTTTCAGTGGTAATACATGTTTCTGTCAGCGCCAAGAAGTCGAGGGACTGGAGGGTAGCATAGGCTGAGATGAACTCTGCCTTGTTGGCAGCAGAACGGCAGTTCCAGAGGCTGCCTGAGACCTGGAACTCCACGTGGGTGGTGCGTGCAGGGACCACCAGGTTAGAGAGGCAGCAGCCACGCGGTGTGAGGCGTTTGTATAGCCTGTGCGGAGAGGAGAGAACAGGGATAGACAGAGGCATAGTTGACAGGCTGCAGAAAATGGCTACAATAATGCAAAGGAGATCGGAATGAAATGAACTAAACATCTGGGAAAGGAGAGAGCGGGGCCTCCCTCACCACAACACCCAAATATAACTCTCCCAACTTCCACCTCAGAAACTATAATTGTTGTAAACTACAGCGGTTCAATGTTTTCTAGGAATAGACTAACTTAGTTTATTCAGCTAGCTGACTAGGTACAGTATTCTTCCGTGAAAATCGTCCAGGGCACCTAGTCATAAGATGCCGCAGCCAGCTAGCATGCCGGACTCCAACAACACGGTTTAGCACCAATACTCGGCCACAACAAACCACCAGTATGTCAGCACGCCAAGCAGATCGTTCGTGTCTGTGTCTAACGTTGTGGGTTAGTCCCGACAGCTTGAGCGAGTCCGTCGTCAACTTATTCAGCCAGTTAGTTAGAAGCTAGAATAGTTAGCATACTAGCTAGCCATTGCTTTCAGACAAAGAAGAAACCCCTCCTTTCACGGCACGAACACACAGAGAGAGCCAAGCTAACGTTAACTAGTCACCCATGTCCTGAATTCCTTGAACGACTCTGACTACCAATATGTAAAAAACAAAACACAAATGTAGGTTATGACTTACCCCTAGCAGTTACTGTTAGCTAGCCAAGTGCAAAGCTAGCCACTGAATTGACTCAGCCAGTTCGCGTCTGTTCGCGAGGTCGTTCCAGCTATTGTTTACTAGTTGCTATCCAGGTAGCAACAAGCTAGCTAAAATTCAAGCACAGTAGCCACTTACTACCTAGCGTTAACGGTTGAATGGTAGGCAATTATTGTATGTAACTATATAGATATATTGGTGATGGATGTATAACAACTATAGATATATTGGTGATGGATGTCTAACAGCTATAGATATAGATATTGGTGATGGATATCTAACAGCTATAGATATAGATATTGGTGATGGATGTCTAACAGCTATAGATATAGATATTGGTGATGGATGTCTAACAGCTATAGATATAGATATTGGTGATGGATGTCTAACAGCTATAGATATTGGTGATGGATGTCTAACAGCTATAGATATATTGGTGATGGATGTCTAACAGCTATAGATATAGATATTGGTGATGGATGTCTAACAGCTATAGATATTGGTGATGGATGTCTAACAGCTATAGATATAGATATTGGTGATGGATGTCTAACAGCTATAGATATTGGTGATGGATGTCTAACAGCTATAGATATAGATATTGGTGATGGATGTCTAACAGCTATAGATATAGATATTGGTGATGGATGTCTAACAGCTATAGATATAGATATTGGTGATGGATGTCTAACAGCTATAGATATAGATATTGGTGATGGATGTCTAACAGCTATATATATTGGTCATGGATGTCTAACATCTATAGATATAGATATTGGTGATGGATGTCTAACAGCTATAGATATAGATATTGGTGATGGATGTCTAACAGCTATAGATATAGATATTGGTGATTGATGTCTAACAGCTATAGATATAGATATTGGTGATGGATGTCTAACAGCTATAGATATAGGTGATGGATGTCTAACAGCTATAGATGTATATATATTGGTGATGGATGTCTAACAGCTATAGATATAGATATATTGGTGATGGATGTCTAACAGCTATAGATATAGATATTGGTGATGGATGTCTAACAGCTATAGATATAGATATTGGTGATGGATGTCTAACAGCTATAGATATAGATATTGGTGATGGATGTCTAACAGCTATAGATATAGATATTGGTGATGGATGTCTAACAGCTATAGATATAGATATATTGGTGATGGATGTCTAACAGCTATAGATATACAGTGGGGAAAAAAAGTATTTAGTCAGCCACCAATTGTGCAAGTTCTCCCACTTAAAAAGATGAGAGAGGCCTGTAATTTTCATCATAGGTACACGTCAACTATGACAGACAAAATGAGAAAAAAAAATCCAGAAAATCACATTGTAGGATTTTTAATGAATTTATTTGCAAATTATGGTGGAAAATAAGTATTTGGTCAATAACAAAAGTTTCTCAATACTTTGTTATATATCCTTTGTTGGCAATGACACAGGTCAAACGTTTTCTGTAAATCTTCACAAGGTTTTCACACACTGTTGCTGGTATTTTGGCCCATTCCTCCATGCAGATCTCCTCTAGAGCAGTGATGTTTTGGGGCTGTCGCTGGGCAACACGGACTTTCAACTCCCTCCAAAGATGTTCTATGGGGTTGAGATCTGGAGACTGGCTAGGCCACTCCAGGACCTTGAAATGCTTCTTACGAAGCCACTCCTTCGTTGTCCGGGCGGTGTGTTTGGGATCATTGTCATGCTGAAAGACCCAGCCACGTTTCATCTTCAATGCCCTTGCTGATGGAAGGAGGTTTTCACTTAAAATCTCACGATACATGGCCCCATTCATTCTTTCCTTTACACGGATCAGTCGTCCTGGTCCCTTTGCCGAAAAACAGCCCCAAAGCATGATGTTTCCACCCCCATGCTTCACAGTAGGTATGGTGTTCTTTGGATGCAACTCAGCATTCTTTGTCCTCCAAACACGACGAGTTGAGTTTTTACCAAAAAGTTATATTTTGGTTTCATCTGACATTCTCCCAATCCTCTTCTGGATCATCCAAATGCACTCTAGCAAACTTCAGACGGGCCTGGACATGTACTGGCTTAAGCAGGGGGACACGTCTTGCACTGCAGGATTTGAGTCCCTGACGGCGTAGTGTGTTACTGATGGTAGGCTTTGTTACTTTGTTCCCAGCTCTCTGCATGTAATTAACTAGGTCCCCCCGTGTGGTTCTGGGATTTTTGCTCACCGTTCTTGTGATCATTTTGACCCCACGGGGTGAGATCTTGCGTGGAGCCCCAGATCGAGGGAGATTATCAGTGGTCTTGTATGTCTTCCATTTCCTAATAATTGCTCCCACAGTTGATTTGTTCAAACCAAGCTGCTTACCTATTGCAGATTCAGTCTTCCCAGCCTGGTGCAGGTTTACAATTTTGTTTCTGGTGTCCTTTGACAGCTCTTTGGTCTTGGCCATAGTGGAGTTTGGAGTGTGACTGTTTGAGGTTGTGGACAGGTGTATTTTATACTGATAACAAGTTCAAACAGGTGCCATTAATACAGGTAACGAGTGGAGGACAGAGGAGCCTCTTAAAGAAGAAGCTACAGGTCTGTGAGAGCCAGAAATCTTGCTTGTTTGTAGGTGATCAAATACTTATTTTCCACCATAATTTGCAAATAAATTCATTAAAAATCCTACAATGTGATTTTCTTGAAAAAAATTCTCAATTTGTCTGTCATAGTTGACGTGTACCTATGATGAAAATTACAGGCCTCTCTCATATTTTTAAGTGGGAGAACTTGCCCAATTGGTGGCTGACTAAATACTTTTTTTTCCCACTGTAGATATTGGTGATGGATGTCTAACAGCTATATATATTGGTGATGGATGTCTAACAGCTATAGATATAGATATTGGTGATGGATGTCTAACAGCTATAGATATAGAAATTGGTGATGGATGTCTAACAGCTATAGATATAGATATTGGTGATGGATGTCTAACAGCTATATATATTGGTGATGGATGTCTAACAGTGATTGATGCCAAACATGAAAGCATGTAAAAAGACGTCCTTTTGATCCAAAAAGCTAAATGTAGAATAGAAGTGACATTTGGGACGCAGACAAAGAGTCTGTTTGAAATATGACTGGTCAAATTGACCCTGTCGACCATACTGCTGCTGTCAGGAAGGTGATTGGCAGAGCTCACATCTTGCTCTCAGATGGCTCCGCCTCCTTAGACATGGGTCCTGACACAGATTCCGGGGCTTCCTCCTTAGTGCCTGATTCAAATCAGAGAGGAAATACCATGAAGTATATTGTGTGTTTGTGTGTGTGTATGTGTGTGTGTGTGTACTCACTCTGTGTGTGTCTGGTCAACAGCATTCTCTCCATTTAGTCTACTGGGAGCACACAGGACCCATGTTGTCTACCTCCCCTTCTCTCCATTTAGTCTACTGGGAGCACACAGGACCCATGTTGTCTACCTCCCCTTCTCTCCATTTAGTCTACTGGGAGCAGGACCCATGTTGTCTACCTCCCCTTCTCTCCATTTAGTCTACTGGGAGCACACAGGACCCATGTTGTCTACCTCCCCTTCTCTCCATTTAGTCTACTGGGAGCACAGGACCCATGTTGTCTACCTCCCCTTCTCTCCATTTAATCTACTGGGAGCACACAGGACCCATGTTGTCTACCTCCCCTTCTCTCCATTTAGTCTACTGGGAGCAGGACCCATGTTGTCTATCTCCCCTTCTCTCCATTTAGTCTACTGGGAGCACACAGGACCCATGTTGTCTACCTCCCCTTCTCTCCATTTAGTCTACTGGGAGCACACAGGACCCATGTAGTCTACCTCCCCTTCTCCCCATTTAGTCTACTGGGAGCACACAGGACCCATGTTGTCTACCTCCCCTTCTCTCCATTTAGTCTACTGGGAGCACACAGGACCCATGTTGTCTACCCCCCTTCTCTCCATTTAGTCTACTGGGAGCACACAGGACCCATGTTGTCTACCTCCCCTTCTCTCCATTTAGTCTACTGGGAGCACACAGGACCCATGTTGTCTACCTCCCCTTCTCTCCATTTAGTCTACTGGGAGCACACAGGACCCATGTTGTCTACCTCCCCTTCTCTCCATTTAGTCTACTGGGAGCACACAGGACCCATGTTGTCTACCTCCCCTTCTCTCCATTTAGTCTACTGGGAGCACACAGGACCCATGTTGTCTACCTCCCCTTCTCTCCATTTAGTCTACTGGGAGCACACAGGACCCATGTTGTCTACCTCCCCTTCTCTCCATTTAGTCTACTGGGAGCACACAGGACCCATGTTGTCTACCTCCCCTTCTCTCCATTTAGTCTGCTGGGAGCACACAGGACCCATGTTGTCTACCTCCCCTTCTCTCCATTTAGTCTACTGGGAGCACACAGGACCCATGTTGTCTACCTCCCCTTCTCTCCATTTAGTCTACTGGGAGCACACAGGACCCATGTTGTCTACCTCCCCTTCTCTCCATTTAGTCTACTGGGAGCACACAGGACCCATGTTGTCTACCTCCCCTTCTCTCCATTTAGTCTACTGGGAGCACACAGGACCCATGTTGTCTACCTCCCCTTCTCTCCATTTAGTCTACTGGGAGCACACAGGACCCATGTTGTCTACCTCCCCTTCTCTCCATTTAGTCTACTGGGAGCACACAGGACCCATGTTGTCTACCTCCCCTTCTCTCCATTTAGTCTACTGGGAGCACACAGGACCCATGTTGTCTACCTCCCCTTCTCTCCATTTAGTCTACTGGGAGCACACAGGACCCATGTTGTCTACCTCCCCTTCTCTCCATTTAGTCTACTGGGAGCACACAGGACCCATGTTGTCTACCTCCCCTTCTCTCCATTTAGTCTACTGGGAGCACACAGGACCCACGTTGTCTACCTCCCCTTCTCTCCATTTAGTCTACTGGGACGCAGGACCCATGTTGTCTACCTCCCCTTCTCTCCATTTAGTCTACTGGGAGCACACAGGACCCATGTTGTCTACCTCCCCTTCTCTCCATTTAGTCTACTGGGAGCACACAGGACCCATGTTGTCTACCTCCCCTTCTCTCCATTTAGTCTACTGGGAGCACACAGGACCCATGTTGTCTACCTCCCCTTCTCTCCATTTAGTCTACTGGGAGCACACAGGACCCATGTTGTCTACCTCCCCTTCTCTCCATTTAGTCTACTGGGAGCACACAGGACCCATGTTGTCTACCTCCCCTTCTCTCCATTTAGTCTACTGGGAGCACACAGGACCCATGTTGTCTAACTCCCCTTCTCTCCATTTAGTCTGCTGGGAGCACACAGGACCCATGTTGTCTACCTCCCCTTCTCTCCATTTAGTCTGCTGGGAGCACACAGGACCCACGTTGTCTACCTCCCCTTCTCTCCATTTAGTCTACTGGGAGCACACAGGACCCACGTTGTCTACCTCCCCTTCTCTCCATTTAGTCTACTGGGTGCAGGACCCATGTTGTCTACCTCCCCTTCTCTCCATTTAGTCTACTGGGAGCACACAGGACCCATGTTGTCTACCTCCCCTTCTTTTCATTTAGTCTACTGGGAGCAGGACCCATGTTGTCTACCTCCCCTTCTCTCCATTTAGTCTACTGGGAGCACACAGGACCCATGTTGTCTACCTCCCCTTCTCTCCATTTAGTCTACTGGGAGCACACAGGACCCATGTTGTCATCCTCCCCTTCTCTCCATTTAGTCTACTGGGAACACACAGGACCCATGTTGTCTACCTCCCCTTCTCTCCATTTAGTCTGCTGGGAGCACACAGGACCCATGTTGTCTACCCCCCCCTTCTCTCCATTTAGTCTACTGGGAGCAGGACCCATGTTGTCTACCTCCCCTTCTCTCCATTTAGTCTACTGGGAGCACACAGGACCCATGTTGTCTATCTCCCCTTCTCTCCATTTAGTCTACTGGGAGCACACAGGACCCATGTTGTCTACCTCCCCTTCTCTCCATTTAGTCTACTGGGAGCACACAGCACCCATGTTGTCTACCTCCCCTTCTCTCCATTTAGTCTCCTGGGAGCACACAGGACCCATGTTGTCTACCTCCCCTTCTCTCCATTTAGTCTGCTGGGAGCACACAGGACCCATGTTTTCTACCTCCCCTTCTCTCCATTTAGTCTGCTGGGAGCACACAGGACCCATGTTGTCTACACCCCCTTCTCTCCATTTAGTCTACTGGGAGCAGGACCCATGTTGTCTACCTCCCCTTCTCTCCATTTAGTCTACTGGGAGCACACAGGACCCATGTTGTCTACCTCCCCTTCTCTCCATTTAGTCTACTGGGAGCACACAGGACCCATGTTGTCTACCTCCCCTTCTCTCCATTTAGTCTACTGGGAGCAGGACCCATGTTGTCTACCTCCCCTTCTCTCCATTTAGTCTACTGGGAGCACACAGGACCCATGTTGTCTACCTCCCCTTCTCTCCATTTAGTCTACTGGGAGCACACAGGACCCATGTTGTCGACCTCCCCTTCTCTCCATTTAGTCTACTGGGAGCACACAGGACCCATGTTGTCGATCTGTCCTTCTCTCCATTTAGTCTACTGGGAGCACACAGGACCCACGTTGTCTACCTCCCCTTCTCTCCATTTAGTCTACTGGGAGCACACAGGACCCACGTTGTCTACCTCCCCTTCTCTCCATTTAGTCTACTGGGTGCAGGACCCATGTTGTCTACCTCCCCTTCTCTCCATTTAGTCTACTGGGAGCACACAGGACCCATGTTGTCTACCTCCCCTTCTCTCCATTTAGTCTACTGGGAGCACACAGGACCCATGTTGTCTACCTCCCCTTCTCTCCATTTAGTCTACTGGGAGCACACAGGACCCATGTTGTCTACCTCCCCTTCTCTCCATTTAGTCTACTGGGAGCACACAGGACCCATGTTGTCTACCTCCCCTTCTCTCCATTTAGTCTACTGGGAGCACACAGGACCCATGTTGTCTACCTCCCCTTCTCTACATTTAGTCTACTGGGAGCACACAGGACCCATGTTGTCTACCTCCCCTTCTCTCCATTTAGTCTACTGGGAGCACACAGGACCCATGTTGTCTACCTCCCCTTCTCTCCATTTAGTCTACTGGGAGCACACAGGACCCATGTTGTCTACCTCCCCTTCTCTCCATTTAGTCCACTGGGAGCACACAGGACCCATGTTGTCTAACTCCCCTTCTCTCCATTTAGTCTGCTGGGAGCACACAGGACCCATGTTGTCTACCTCCCCTTCTCTCCATTTAGTCTGCTGGGAGCACACAGGACCCATGTTGTCTACCCCCCCTTCTCTCCATGTTGTCTACCTCCCCTTCTCTCCATTTAGTCTGCTGGGAGCACACAGGACCCATGTTGTCTACCCCCCCTTCTCTCCATTTAGTCTACTGGGAGCAGGACCCATGTTGTCTACCTCCCCTTCTCTCCATTTAGTCTACTCTGAGCACACAGGACCCATGTTTTCTACCCCCCCTACTCTCCATTTAGTGTACTGGGAGCACACAGGACCCATGTTGTCTACCTCCCCTTCTCTCCATTTAGTCTACTGGGAGCAGGACCCATGTTGCCTACCTCCCCTTCTCTCCATTTAGTCTACTGGGAGCACACAGGACCCATGTTGTCTACCTCCCCTTCTCTCAATTTAGTCTACTGGGAGCACACAGGACCCATGTTGTCTACCTCCCCTTCTCTCCATTTAGTCTACTGGGAGCACACAGGACCCATGTTGTCTACCTCCCCTTCTCTCCATTTAGTCTACTGGGAGCACACAGGACCCATGTTGTCTACCTCCCCTTCTCTCCTTTTAGTCTACTGGGAGCACACATGACCCATGTTGTCTACCTCCCCTTCTCTCAATTTAGTCTACTGGGAGCACACAGGACCCATGTTGTCTACCTCCCCTTCTCTCCATTTAGTCTACTGGGAGCACACAGGACCATGTTGTCTACCTCCCCTTCTCTCCATTTAGTCTACTGGGAGCACACAGGACCCATGTTGTCTACCTCCCCTTCTCTCCATTTAGTCTACTGGGAGCACACAGGACCCATGTTGTCTACCTCCCCTTCTCTCCATTTAGTCTACTGGGAGCACACAGGACCCATGTTGTCTACCTCCCCTTCTCTCCATTTAGTCTACTGGGAGCACACAGGACCCATGTTGTCTACCTCCCCTTCTCTCCATTTAGTCTACTGGGAGCACACAGGACCCATGTTGTCTACCTCCCCTTCTCTCCATTTAGTCTACTGGGAGCACACAGGACCCATGTTGTCTACCTCCCCTTCTCTCCATTTAGTCTACTGGGAGCAGGACCCATGTTGTCTACCTCCCCTTCTCTCCATTTAGTCTACTTGGGAGCACAGGACCCATGTTGTCTACCTCCCCTTCTCTCCATTTAGTCTACTGGGAGCACACAGGACCCATGTTGTCTACCTCCCCTTCTCTCCATTTAGTCTACTGGGAGACAGGACCCATGTTGTCTACCTCCCCTTCTCTCCATTTAGTCTACTGGGAGCACACAGGACCCATGTTGTCTACCTCCCCTTCTCTCCATTTAGTCTACTGGGAGCACACAGGACCCATGTTGTCTACCTCCCCTTCTCTCCATTTAGTCTACTGGGAGCACACAGGACCCATGTTGTCTACCTCCCCTTCTCTCCATTTAGTCTACTGGGAGACACAGGACCCATGTTGTCTACCTCCCCTTCTCTCCATTTAGTCTACTGGGAGCACACAGGACCCATGTTGTCTACCTCCCCTTCTCTCCATTTAGTCTACTGGGAGCACACAGGACCCATGTTGTCTACCTCCCCTTCTCTCCATTTAGTCTACTGGGAGCACACAGGACCCATGTTGTCTACCTCCCCTTCTCTCCATTTAGTCTACTGGGAGCACAGGACCCATGTTGTCTACCTCCCCTTCTCTCCATTTAGTCTACTGGGAGCACACAGGACCCATGTTGTCTACCTCCCCTTCTCTCCATTTAGTCTACTGGGAGCACACAGGACCCATGTTGTCTACCTCCCCTTCTCTCCATTTAGTCTACTGGGAGCACACAGGACCCATGTTGTCTACCTCCCCTTCTCTCCATTTAGTCTACTGGGAGCACACAGGACCCATGTTGTCTACCTCCCCTTCTCTCCATTTAGTCTACTGGGAGCACACAGGACCCATGTTGTCTACCTCCCCTTCTCTCCATTTAGTCTACTGGGAGCACACAGGACCCATGTTGTCTACCTCCCCTTCTCTCCATTTAGTCTACTGGGAGCACACAGGACCCATGTTGTCTACCTCCCCTTCTCTCCATTTAGTCTACTGGGAGCACACAGGACCCATGTTGTCTACCTCCCCTTCTCTCCATTTAGTCTACTGGGAGCACAGGACCCATGTTGTCTACCTCCCCTTCTCTCCATTTAGTCTACTGGGAGCACACAGGACCCATGTTGTCTACCTCCCCTTCTCTCCATTTAGTCTACTGGGAGCACACAGGACCCATGTTGTCTACCTCCCCTTCTCTCCATTTAGTCTACTGGGAGCACACAGGACCCATGTTGTCTACCTCCCCTTCTCTCCATTTAGTCTACTGGGAGCACACAGGACCCATGTTGTCTACCTCCCCTTCTCTCCATTTAGTCTACTGGGAGCACACAGGACCCATGTTGTCTACCTCCCCTTCTCTCCATTTAGTCTACTGGGAGCACACAGGACCCATGTTGTCTACCTCCCCTTCTCTCCATTTAGTCTACTGGGAGCACACAGGACCCATGTTGTCTACCTCCCCTTCTCTCCATTTAGTCTACTGGGAGCACACAGGACCCATGTTGTCTACCTCCCCTTCTCTCCATTTAGTCTACTGGGAGCACACAGGACCCATGTTGTCTACCTCCCCTTCTCTCCATTTAGTCTACTGGGAGCACACAGGACCCATGTTGTCTACCTCCCCTTCTCTCCATTTAGTCTACTGGGAGCACACAGGACCCATGTTGTCTACCTCCCCTTCTCTCCATTTAGTCTACTGGGAGCACACAGGACCCATGTTGTCTACCTCCCCTTCTCTCCATTTAGTCTACTGGGAGCACACAGGACCCATGTTGTCTACCTCCCCTTCTCTCCATTTAGTCTACTGGGAGCACACAGGACCCATGTTGTCTACCTCCCCTTCTCTCCATTTAGTCTACTGGGAGCAGGACCCATGTTGTCTACCTCCCCTTCTCTCCATTTAGTCTACTGGGAGCACACAGGACCCATGTTGTCTACCTCCCCTTCTCTCCATTTAGTCTACTGGGAGCACACAGGACCCATGTTGTCTACCTCCCCTTCTCTCCATTTAGTCTACTGGGAGCACACAGGACCCATGTTGTCTACCTCCCCTTCTCTCCATTTAGTCTACTGGGAGCACACAGGACCCATGTTGTCTACCTCCCCTTCTCTCCATTTAGTCTACTGGGAGCACACAGGACCCATGTTGTCTACCTCCCCTTCTCTCCATTTAGTCTACTGGGAGCACACAGGACCCATGTTGTCTACCTCCCCTTCTCTCCATTTAGTCTACTGGGAGCACACAGGACCCATGTTGTCTACCTCCCCTTCTCTCCATTTAGTCTACTGGGAGCACACAGGACCCATGTTGTCTACCTCCCCTTCTCTCCATTTAGTCTACTGGGAGCACACAGGACCCATGTTGTCTACCTCCCCTTCTCTCCATTTAGTCTACTGGGAGCACACAGGACCCATGTTGTCTACCTACCCCTTCTCTCCATTTAGTCTACTGGGAGCACACAGGACCCATGTTGTCTACCTCCCCTTCTCTCCATTTAGTCTACTGGGAGCACACAGGACCCATGTTGTCTACCTCCCCTTCTCTCCATTTAGTCTACTGGGAGCACACAGGACCCATGTTGTCTACCTCCCCTTCTCTCCATTTAGTCTACTGGGAGCACACAGGACCCATGTTGTCTACCTCCCCTTCTCTCCATTTAGTCTACTGGGAGCACACAGGACCCATGTTGTCTACCTCCCCTTCTCTCCATTTAGTCTACTGGGAGCACACAGGACCCATGTTGTCTACCTCCCCTTCTCTCCATTTAGTCTACTGGGAGCACACAGGACCCATGTTGTCTACCTCCCCTTCTCTCCATTTAGTCTACTGGGAGCACACAGGACCCATGTTGTCTACCTCCCCTTCTCTCCATTTAGTCTACTGGGAGCACACAGGACCCATGTTGTCTACCTCCCCTTCTCTCCATTTAGTCTACTGGGAGCACACAGGACCCATGTTGTCTACCTCCCCTTCTCTCCATTTAGTCTACTGGGAGCACACAGGACCCATGTTGTCTACCTCCCCTTCTCTCCATTTAGTCTACTGGGAGCACACAGGACCCATGTTGTCTACCTCCCCTTCTCTCCATTTAGTCTACTGGGAGACAGGACCCATGTTGTCTACCTCCCCTTCTCTCCATTTAGTCTACTGGGAGCACACAGGACCCATGTTGTCTACCTCCCCTTCTCTCCATTTAGTCTACTGGGAGCACACAGGACCCATGTTGTCTACCTCCCCTTCTCTCCATTTAGTCTACTGGGAGCACACAGGACCCATGTTGTCTACCTCCCCTTCTCTCCATTTAGTCTACTGGGAGCACACAGGACCCATGTTGTCTACCTCCCCTTCTCTCCATTTAGTCTACTGGGAGCACACAGGACCCATGTTGTCTACCTCCCCTTCTCTCCATTTAGTCTACTGGGAGCACACAGGACCCATGTTGTCTACCTCCCCTTCTCTCCATTTAGTCTACTGGGAGCACACAGGACCCATGTTGTCTACCTCCCCTTCTCTCCATTTAGTCTACTGGGAGCACACAGGACCCATGTTGTCTACCTCCCCTTCTCTCCATTTAGTCTACTGGGAGCACACAGGACCCATGTTGTCTACCTCCCCTTCTCTCCATTTAGTCTACTGGGAGCACACAGGACCCATGTTGTCTACCTCCCCTTCTCTCCATTTAGTCTACTGGGAGCACACAGGACCCATGTTGTCTACCTCCCCTTCTCTCCATTTAGTCTACTGGGAGCACACAGGACCCATGTTGTCTACCTCCCCTTCTCTCCATTTAGTCTACTGGGAGCACACAGGACCCATGTTGTCTACCTCCCCTTCTCTCCATTTAGTCTACTGGGAGCACACAGGACCCATGTTGTCTACCTCCCCTTCTCTCCATTTAGTCTACTGGGAGCACACAGGACCCATGTTGTCTACCTCCCCTTCTCTCCATTTAGTCTACTGGGAGCACACAGGACCCATGTTGTCTACCTCCCCTTCTCTCCATTTAGTCTACTGGGAGCACACAGGACCCATGTTGTCTACCTCCCCTTCTCTCCATTTAGTCTACTGGGAGCACACAGGACCCATGTTGTCTACCTCCCCTTCTCTCCATTTAGTCTACTGGGAGCACACAGGACCCATGTTGTCTACCTCCCCTTCTCTCCATTTAGTCTACTGGGAGCACACAGGACCCATGTTGTCTACCTCCCCTTCTCTCCATTTAGTCTACTGGGAGCACACAGGACCCATGTTGTCTACCTCCCCTTCTCTCCATTTAGTCTACTGGGAGCCACAGGACCCATGTTGTCTACCTCCCCTTCTCTCCATTTAGTCTACTGGGAGCACACAGGACCCATGTTGTCTACCTCCCCTTCTCTCCATTTAGTCTACTGGGAGCACACAGGACCCATGTTGTCTACCTCCCCTTCTCTCCATTTAGTCTACTGGGAGCACACAGGACCCATGTTGTCTACCTCCCCTTCTCTCCATTTAGTCTACTGGGAGCACACAGGACCCATGTTGTCTACCTCCCCTTCTCTCCATTTAGTCTACTGGGAGCACGGACCCATGTTGTCTACCTCCCCTTCTCTCCATTTAGTCTACTGGGAGCACACAGGACCCATGTTGTCTACCTCCCCTTCTCTCCATTTAGTCTACTGGGAGCACACAGGACCCATGTTGTCTACCTCCCCTTCTCTCCATTTAGTCTACTGGGAGCACACAGGACCCATGTTGTCTACCTCCCCTTCTCTCCATTTAGTCTACTGGGAGCACACAGGACCCATGTTGTCTACCTCCCCTTCTCTCCATTTAGTCTACTGGGAGCACACAGGACCCATGTTGTCTACCTCCCCTTCTCTCCATTTAGTCTACTGGGAGCACACAGGACCCATGTTGTCTACCTCCCCTTCTCTCCATTTAGTCTACTGGGAGCACACAGGACCCATGTTGTCTACCTCCCCTTCTCTCCATTTAGTCTACTGGGAGCACACAGGACCCATGTTGTCTACCTCCCCTTCTCTCCATTTAGTCTACTGGGAGCACACAGGACCCATGTTGTCTACCTCCCCTTCTCTCCATTTAGTCTACTGGGAGCACACAGGACCCATGTTGTCTACCTCCCCTTCTCTCCATTTAGTCTACTGGGAGCACACAGGACCCATGTTGTCTACCTCCCCTTCTCTCCATTTAGTCTACTGGGAGCACACAGGACCCATGTTGTCTACCTCCCCTTCTCTCCATTTAGTCTACTGGGAGCACACAGGACCCATGTTGTCTACCTCCCCTTCTCTCCATTTAGTCTACTGGGAGCACACAGGACCCATGTTGTCTACCTCCCCTTCTCTCCATTTAGTCTACTGGGAGCACACAGGACCCATGTTGTCTACCTCCCCTTCTCTCCATTTAGTCTACTGGGAGCACACAGGACCCATGTTGTCTACCTCCCCTTCTCTCCATTTAGTCTACTGGGAGCACACAGGACCCATGTTGTCTACCTCCCCTTCTCTCCATTTAGTCTACTGGGAGCACACAGGACCCATGTTGTCTACCTCCCCTTCTCTCCATTTAGTCTACTGGGAGCACACAGGACCCATGTTGTCTACCTCCCCTTCTCTCCATTTAGTCTACTGGGAGCACACAGGACCCATGTTGTCTACCTCCCCTTCTCTCCATTTAGTCTACTGGGAGCACACAGGACCCATGTTGTCTACCTCCCCTTCTCTCCATTTAGTCTACTGGGAGCACACAGGACCCATGTTGTCTACCTCCCCTTCTCTCCATTTAGTCTACTGGGAGCACACAGGACCCATGTTGTCTACCTCCCCTTCTCTCCATTTAGTCTACTGGGAGCACACAGGACCCATGTTGTCTACCTCCCCTTCTCTCCATTTAGTCTACTGGGAGCACACAGGACCCATGTTGTCTACCTCCCCTTCTCTCCATTTAGTCTACTGGGAGCACACAGGACCCATGTTGTCTACCTCCCCTTCTCTCCATTTAGTCTACTGGGAGCACACAGGACCCATGTTGATTGTACCTCCCCTTCTCTCCATTTAGTCTACTGGGAGCACACAGGACCCATGTTGTCTACCTCCCCTTCTCTCCATTTAGTCTACTGGGAGCACACAGGACCCATGTTGTCTACCTCCCCTTCTCTCCATTTAGTCTACTGGGAGCACACAGGACCCATGTTGTCTACCTCCCCTTCTCTCCATTTAGTCTACTGGGAGCACACAGGACCCATGTTGTCTACCTCCCCTTCTCTCCATTTAGTCTACTGGGAGCACACGGACCCATGTTGTCTACCTCCCCTTCTCTCCATTTAGTCTACTGGGAGCACACAGGACCCATGTTGTCTACCTCCCCTTCTCTCCATTTAGTCTACTGGGAGCACACAGGACCCATGTTGTCTACCTCCCCTTCTCTCCATTTAGTCTACTGGGAGCACACAGGACCCATGTTGTCTACCTCCCCTTCTCTCCATTTAGTCTACTGGGAGCACACAGGACCCATGTTGTCTACCTCCCCTTCTCTCCATTTAGTCTACTGGGAGCACACAGGACCCATGTTGTCTACCTCCCCTTCTCTCCATTTAGTCTACTGGGAGCACACAGGACCCATGTTGTCTACCTCCCCTTCTCTCCATTTAGTCTACTGGGAGCACACAGGACCCATGTTGTCTACCTCCCCTTCTCTCCATTTAGTCTACTGGGAGCACACAGGACCCATGTTGTCTACCTCCCCTTCTCTCCATTTAGTCTACTGGGAGCACACAGGACCCATGTTGTCTACCTCCCCTTCTCTCCATTTAGTCTACTGGGAGCACACAGGACCCATGTTGTCTACCTCCCCTTCTCTCCATTTAGTCTACTGGGAGCACACAGGACCCATGTTGTCTACCTCCCCTTCTCTCCATTTAGTCTACTGGGAGCACACAGGACCCATGTTGTCTACCTCCCCTTCTCTCCATTTAGTCTACTGGGAGCACACAGGACCCATGTTGTCTACCTCCCCTTCTCTCCATTTAGTCTACTGGGAGCACACAGGACCCATGTTGTCTACCTCCCCTTCTCTCCATTTAGTCTACTGGGAGCACACAGGACCCATGTTGTCTACCTCCCCTTCTCTCCATTTAGTCTACTGGGAGCACACAGGACCCATGTTGTCTACCTCCCCTTCTCTCCATTTAGTCTACTGGGAGCACACAGGACCCATGTTGTCTACCTCCCCTTCTCTCCATTTAGTCTACTGGGAGCACACAGGACCCATGTTGTCTACCTCCCCTTCTCTCCATTTAGTCTACTGGGAGCACACAGGACCCATGTTGTCTACCTCCCCTTCTCTCCATTTAGTCTACTGGGAGCACACAGGACCCATGTTGTCTACCTCCCCTTCTCTCCATTTAGTCTACTGGGAGCACACAGGACCCATGTTGTCTACCTCCCCTTCTCTCCATTTAGTCTGCTGGGAGCACACAGGACCCATGTTGTCTACCTCCCCTTCTCTCCATTTAGTCTACTGGGAGCACACAGGACCCATGTTGTCTACCTCCCCTTCTCTCCATTTAGTCTACTGGGAGCACACAGGACCCATGTTGTCTACCTCCCCTTCTCTCCATTTAGTCTACTGGGAGCACACAGGACCCATGTTGTCTACCTCCCCTTCTCTCCATTTAGTCTACTGGGAGCACACAGGACCCATGTTGTCTACCTCCCCTTCTCTCCATTTAGTCTACTGGGAGCACACAGGACCCATGTTGTCTACCTCCCCTTCTCTCCATTTAGTCTACTGGGAGCACACAGGACCCATGTTGTCTACCTCCCCTTCTCTCCATTTAGTCTACTGGGAGCACACAGGACCCATGTTGTCTACCTCCCCTTCTCTCCATTTAGTCTACTGGGAGCACACAGGACCCATGTTGTCTACCTCCCCTTCTCTCCATTTAGTCTACTGGGAGCACACAGGACCCATGTTGTCTACCTCCCCTTCTCTCCATTTAGTCTACTGGGAGCACACAGGACCCATGTTGTCTACCTCCCCTTCTCTCCATTTAGTCTACTGGGAGCACACAGGACCCATGTTGTCTACCTCCCCTTCTCTCCATTTAGTCTACTGGGAGCACACAGGACCCATGTTGTCTACCTCCCCTTCTCTCCATTTAGTCTACTGGGAGCACACAGGACCCATGTTGTCTACCTCCCCTTCTCTCCATTTAGTCTACTGGGAGCACACAGGACCCATGTTGTCTACCTCCCCTTCTCTCCATTTAGTCTACTGGGAGCACACAGGACCCATGTTGTCTACCTCCCCTTCTCTCCATTTAGTCTACTGGGAGCACACAGGACCCATGTTGTCTACCTCCCCTTCTCTCCATTTAGTCTACTGGGAGCACACAGGACCCATGTTGTCTACCTCCCCTTCTCTCCATTTAGTCTACTGGGAGCACACAGGACCCATGTTGTCTACCTCCCCTTCTCTCCATTTAGTCTACTGGGAGCACACAGGACCCATGTTGTCTACCTCCCCTTCTCTCCATTTAGTCTACTGGGAGCACACAGGACCCATGTTGTCTACCTCCCCTTCTCTCCATTTAGTCTACTGGGAGCACACAGGACCCATGTTGTCTACCTCCCCTTCTCTCCATTTAGTCTACTGGGAGCACACAGGACCCATGTTGTCTACCTCCCCTTCTCTCCATTTAGTCTACTGGGAGCACACAGGACCCATGTTGTCTACCTCCCCTTCTCTCCATTTAGTCTACTGGGAGCACACAGGACCCATGTTGTCTACCTCCCCTTCTCTCCATTTAGTCTACTGGGAGCACACAGGACCCATGTTGTCTACCTCCCCTTCTCTCCATTTAGTCTACTGGGAGCACACAGGACCCATGTTGTCTACCTCCCCTTCTCTCCATTTAGTCTACTGGGAGCACACAGGACCCATGTTGTCTACCTCCCCTTCTCTCCATTTAGTCTACTGGGAGCACACAGGACCCATGTTGTCTACCTCCCCTTCTCTCCATTTAGTCTACTGGGAGCACACAGGACCCATGTTGTCTACCTCCCCTTCTCTCCATTTAGTCTACTGGGAGCACACAGGACCCATGTTGTCTACCTCCCCTTCTCTCCATTTAGTCTACTGGGAGCACACAGGACCCATGTTGTCTACCTCCCCTTCTCTCCATTTAGTCTACTGGGAGCACACAGGACCCATGTTGTCTACCTCCCCTTCTCTCCATTTAGTCTACTGGGAGCACACAGGACCCATGTTGTCTACCTCCCCTTCTCTCCATTTAGTCTACTGGGAGCACACAGGACCCATGTTGTCTACCTCCCCTTCTCTCCATTTAGTCTACTGGGAGCACACAGGACCCATGTTGTCTACCTCCCCTTCTCTCCATTTAGTCTACTGGGAGCACACAGGACCCATGTTGTCTACCTCCCCTTCTCTCCATTTAGTCTACTGGGAGCACACAGGACCCATGTTGTCTACCTCCCCTTCTCTCCATTTAGTCTGCTGGGAGCACACAGGACCCATGTTGTCTACCTCCCCTTCTCTCCATTTAGTCTACTGGGAGCACACAGGACCCATGTTGTCTACCTCCCCTTCTCTCCATTTAGTCTACTGGGAGCACACAGGACCCATGTTGTCTACCTCCCCTTCTCTCCATTTAGTCTACTGGGAGCACACAGGACCCATGTTGTCTACCTCCCCTTCTCTCCATTTAGTCTACTGGGAGCACACAGGACCCATGTTGTCTACCTCCCCTTCTCTCCATTTAGTCTACTGGGAGCACACAGGACCCATGTTGTCTACCTCCCCTTCTCTCCATTTAGTCTACTGGGAGCACACAGGACCCATGTTGTCTACCTCCCCTTCTCTCCATTTAGTCTACTGGGAGCACACAGGACCCATGTTGTCTACCTCCCCTTCTCTCCATTTAGTCTACTGGGAGCACACAGGACCCATGTTGTCTACCTCCCCTTCTCTCCATTTAGTCTACTGGGAGCACACAGGACCCATGTTGTCTACCTCCCCTTCTCTCCATTTAGTCTACTGGGAGCACACAGGACCCATGTTGTCTACCTCCCCTTCTCTCCATTTAGTCTACTGGGAGCACACAGGACCCATGTTGTCTACCTCCCCTTCTCTCCATTTAGTCTACTGGGAGCACACAGGACCCATGTTGTCTACCTCCCCTTCTCTCCATTTAGTCTACTGGGAGCACACAGGACCCATGTTGTCTACCTCCCCTTCTCTCCATTTAGTCTACTGGGAGCACACAGGACCCATGTTGTCTACCTCCCCTTCTCTCCATTTAGTCTACTGGGAGCACACAGGACCCATGTTGTCTACCTCCCCTTCTCTCCATTTAGTCTACTGGGAGCACGCAGGACCCATGTTGTCTACCTCCCCTTCTCTCCATTTAGTCTACTGGGAGCACACAGGACCCATGTTGTCTACCTCCCCTTCTCTCCATTTAGTCTACTGGGAGCACACAGGACCCATGTTGTCTACCTCCCCTTCTCTCCATTTAGTCTACTGGGAGCACACAGGACCCATGTTGTCTACCTCCCCTTCTCTCCATTTAGTCTACTGGGAGCACACAGGACCCATGTTGTCTACCTCCCCTTCTCTCCATTTAGTCTACTGGGAGCACACAGGACCCATGTTGTCTACCTCCCCTTCTCTCCATTTAGTCTACTGGGAGCACACAGGACCCATGTTGTCTACCTCCCCTTCTCTCCATTTAGTCTACTGGGAGCACACAGGACCCATGTTGTCTACCTCCCCTTCTCTCCATTTAGTCTACTGGGAGCACACAGGACCCATGTTGTCTACCTCCCCTTCTCTCCATTTAGTCTACTGGGAGCACACAGGACCCATGTTGTCTACCTCCCCTTCTCTCCATTTAGTCTACTGGGAGCACACAGGACCCATGTTGTCTACCTCCCCTTCTCTCCATTTAGTCTACTGGGAGCACACAGGACCCATGTTGTCTACCTCCCCTTCTCTCCATTTAGTCTACTGGGAGCACACAGGACCCATGTTGTCTACCTCCCCTTCTCTCCATTTAGTCTACTGGGAGCACACAGGACCCATGTTGTCTACCTCCCCTTCTCTCCATTTAGTCTACTGGGAGCACACAGGACCCATGTTGTCTACCTCCCCTTCTCTCCATTTAGTCTACTGGGAGCACACAGGACCCATGTTGTCTACCTCCCCTTCTCTCCATTTAGTCTACTGGGAGCACACAGGACCCATGTTGTCTACCTCCCCTTCTCTCCATTTAGTCTACTGGGAGCACACAGGACCCATGTTGTCTACCTCCCCTTCTCTCCATTTAGTCTACTGGGAGCACACAGGACCCATGTTGTCTACCTCCCCTTCTCTCCATTTAGTCTACTGGGAGCACACAGGACCCATGTTGTCTACCTCCCCTTCTCTCCATTTAGTCTACTGGGAGCACACAGGACCCATGTTGTCTACCTCCCCTTCTCTCCATTTAGTCTACTGGGAGCACACAGGACCCATGTTGTCTACCTCCCCTTCTCTCCATTTAGTCTACTGGGAGCACACAGGACCCATGTTGTCTACCTCCCCTTCTCTCCATTTAGTCTACTGGGAGCACACAGGACCCATGTTGTCTACCTCCCCTTCTCTCCATGTTGTCTGGTCTACCTCCCCTTCTCTCCATTTAGTCTACTGGGAGCACACAGGACCCATGTTGTCTACCTCCCCTTCTCTCCATTTAGTCTACTGGGAGCACACAGGACCCATGTTGTCTACCTCCCCTTCTCTCCATTTAGTCTACTGGGAGCACACAGGACCCATGTTGTCTACCTCCCCTTCTCTCCATTTAGTCTACTGGGAGCACACAGGACCCATGTTGTCTACCTCCCCTTCTCTCCATTTAGTCTACTGGGAGCACACAGGACCCATGTTGTCTACCTCCCCTTCTCTCCATTTAGTCTACTGGGAGCACACAGGACCCATGTTGTCTACCTCCCCTTCTCTCCATTTAGTCTGCTGGGAGCACACAGGACCCATGTTGTCTACCTCCCCTTCTCTCCATTTAGTCTGCTGGGAGCACACAGGACCCATGTTGTCTACCCCCCCTTCTCTCCATTTAGTCTACTGGGAGCAGGACCCATGTTGTCTACCTCCCCTTCTCTCCATTTAGTCTACTGGGAGCACACAGGACCCATGTTGTCTACCTCCCCTTCTCTCCATTTAGTCTACTGGGAGCACACAGGACCCATGTTGTCTACCTCCCCTTCTCTCCATTTAGTCTACTGGGAGCACACAGGACCCATGTTGTCTACCTCCCCTTCTCTCCATTTAGTCTACTGGGAGCACACAGGACCCATGTTGTCTACCTCCCCTTCTCTCCATTTAGTCTACTGGGAGCACACAGGACCCATGTTGTCTACCTCCCCTTCTCTCCATTTAGTCTACTGGGAGCACACAGGACCCATGTTGTCTACCTCCCCTTCTCTCCATTTAGTCTACTGGGAGCACACAGGACCCATGTTGTCTACCTCCCCTTCTCTCCATTTAGTCTACTGGGAGCACACAGGACCCATGTTGTCTACCTCCCCTTCTCTCCATTTAGTCTACTGGGAGCACACAGGACCCATGTTGTCTACCTCCCCTTCTCTCCATTTAGTCTACTGGGACCTCCCCTTCTCTCCATTTAGTCTACTGGGAGCACACAGGACCCATGTTGTCTACCTCCCCTTCTCTCCATTTAGTCTACTGGGAGCACACAGGACCCATGTTGTCTACCTCCCCTTCTCTCCATTTAGTCTACTGGGAGCACACAGGACCCATGTTGTCTACCTCCCCTTCTCTCCATTTAGTCTACTGGGAGCACACAGGACCCATGTTGTCTACCTCCCCTTCTCTCCATTTAGTCTACTGGGAGCACACAGGACCCATGTTGTCTACCTCCCCTTCTCTCCATTTAGTCTACTGGGAGCACAGGACCCATGTTGTCTACCTCCCCTTCTCTCCATTTAGTCTACTGGGAGCACACAGGACCCATGTTGTCTACCTCCCCTTCTCTCCATTTAGTCTACTGGGAGCACACAGGACCCATGTTGTCTACCTCCCCTTCTCTCCATTTAGTCTACTGGGAGCACACAGGACCCATGTTGTCTACCTCCCCTTCTCTCCATTTAGTCTACTGGGAGCACACAGGACCCATGTTGTCTACCTCCCCTTCTCTCCATTTAGTCTACTGGGAGCACACAGGACCCATGTTGTCTACCTCCCCTTCTCTCCATTTAGTCTACTGGGAGCACACAGGACCCATGTTGTCTACCTCCCCTTCTCTCCATTTAGTCTACTGGGAGCACACAGGACCCATGTTGTCTACCTCCCCTTCTCTCCATTTAGTCTACTGGGAGCACACAGGACCCATGTTGTCTACCTCCCCTTCTCTCCATTTAGTCTACTGGGAGCACACAGGACCCATGTTGTCTACCTCCCCTTCTCTCCATTTAGTCTACTGGGAGCACACAGGACCCATGTTGTCTACCTCCCCTTCTCTCCATTTAGTCTACTGGGAGCACACAGGACCCATGTTGTCTACCTCCCCTTCTCTCCATTTAGTCTACTGGGAGCACACAGGACCCATGTTGTCTACCTCCCCTTCTCTCCATTTAGTCTACTGGGAGCACACAGGACCCATGTTGTCTACCCCCCTTCTCTCCACCTTTCCATTTAGTCTACTGGGAGCACACAGGACCCATGTTGTCTACCTCCCCTTCTCTCCATTTAGTCTACTGGGAGCACACAGGACCCATGTTGTCTACCTCCCCTTCTCTCCATTTAGTCTACTGGGAGCACACAGGACCCATGTTGTCTACCTCCCCTTCTCTCCATTTAGTCTACTGGGAGCACACAGGACCCATGTTGTCTACCTCCCCTTCTCTCCATTTAGTCTACTGGGAGCACACAGGACCCATGTTGTCTACCTCCCCTTCTCTCCATTTAGTCTACTGGGAGCACACAGGACCCATGTTGTCTACCTCCCCTTCTCTCCATTTAGTCTACTGGGAGCACACAGGACCCATGTTGTCTACCTCCCCTTCTCTCCATTTAGTCTACTGGGAGCACACAGGACCCATGTTGTCTACCTCCCCTTCTCTCCATTTAGTCTACTGGGAGCACACAGGACCCATGTTGTCTACCTCCCCTTCTCTCCATTTAGTCTACTGGGAGCACACAGGACCCATGTTGTCTACCTCCCCTTCTCTCCATTTAGTCTACTGGGAGCACACAGGACCCATGTTGTCTACCTCCCCTTCTCTCCATTTAGTCTACTGGGAGCACACAGGACCCATGTTGTCTACCTCCCCTTCTCTCCATTTAGTCTACTGGGAGCACACAGGACCCATGTTGTCTACCTCCCCTTCTCTCCATTTAGTCTACTGGGAGCACACAGGACCCATGTTGTCTACCTCCCCTTCTCTCCATTTAGTCTACTGGGAGCACACAGGACCCATGTTGTCTACCTCCCCTTCTCTCCATTTAGTCTACTGGGAGCACACAGGACCCATGTTGTCTACCTCCCCTTCTCTCCATTTAGTCTACTGGGAGCACACAGGACCCATGTTGTCTACCTCCCCTTCTCTCCATTTAGTCTACTGGGAGCACACAGGACCCATGTTGTCTACCTCCCCTTCTCTCCATTTAGTCTACTGGGAGCACACAGGACCCATGTTGTCTACCTCCCCTTCTCTCCATTTAGTCTACTGGGAGCACACAGGACCCATGTTGTCTACCTCCCCTTCTCTCCATTTAGTCTACTGGGAGCACACAGGACCCATGTTGTCTACCTCCCCTTCTCTCCATTTAGTCTACTGGGAGCACACAGGACCCATGTTGTCTACCTCCCCTTCTCTCCATTTAGTCTACTGGGAGCACACAGGACCCATGTTGTCTACCTCCCCTTCTCTCCATTTAGTCTACTGGGAGCACACAGGACCCATGTTGTCTACCTCCCCTTCTCTCCATTTAGTCTACTGGGAGCACACAGGACCCATGTTGTCTACCTCCCCTTCTCTCCATTTAGTCTACTGGGAGCACACAGGACCCATGTTGTCTACCTCCCCTTCTCTCCATTTAGTCTACTGGGAGCACACAGGACCCATGTTGTCTACCTCCCCTTCTCTCCATTTAGTCTACTGGGAGCACACAGGACCCATGTTGTCTACCTCCCCTTCTCTCCATTTAGTCTACTGGGAGCACACAGGACCCATGTTGTCTACCTCCCCTTCTCTCCATTTAGTCTACTGGGAGCACACAGGACCCATGTTGTCTACCTCCCCTTCTCTCCATTTAGTCTACTGGGAGCACACAGGACCCATGTTGTCTACCTCCCCTTCTCTCCATTTAGTCTACTGGGAGACACAGGACCCATGTTGTCTACCTCCCCTTCTCTCCATTTAGTCTACTGGGAGCACACAGGACCCATGTTGTCTACCTCCCCTTCTCTCCATTTAGTCTACTGGGAGCACACAGGACCCATGTTGTCTACCTCCCCTTCTCTCCATTTAGTCTACTGGGAGCACACAGGACCCATGTTGTCTACCTCCCCTTCTCTCCATTTAGTCTACTGGGAGCACACAGGACCCATGTTGTCTACCTCCCCTTCTCTCCATTTAGTCTACTGGGAGCACACAGGACCCATGTTGTCTACCTCCCCTTCTCTCCATTTAGTCTACTGGGAGCACACAGGACCCATGTTGTCTACCTCCCCTTCTCTCCATTTAGTCTACTGGGAGCACACAGGACCCATGTTGTCTACCTCCCCTTCTCTCCATTTAGTCTACTGGGAGCACACAGGACCCATGTTGTCTACCTCCCCTTCTCTCCATTTAGTCTACTGGGAGCACACAGGACCCATGTTGTCTACCTCCCCTTCTCTCCATTTAGTCTACTGGGAGCACACAGGACCCATGTTGTCTACCTCCCCTTCTCTCCATTTAGTCTACTGGGAGCACACAGGACCCATGTTGTCTACCTCCCCTTCTCTCCATTTAGTCTACTGGGAGCACACAGGACCCATGTTGTCTACCTCCCCTTCTCTCCATTTAGTCTACTGGGAGCACACAGGACCCATGTTGTCTACCTCCCCTTCTCTCCATTTAGTCTACTGGGAGCACACAGGACCCATGTTGTCTACCTCCCCTTCTCTCCATTTAGTCTACTGGGAGCACACAGGACCCATGTTGTCTACCTCCCCTTCTCTCCATTTAGTCTACTGGGAGCACACAGGACCCATGTTGTCTACCTCCCCTTCTCTCCATTTAGTCTACTGGGAGCACACAGGACCCATGTTGTCTACCTCCCCTTCTCTCCATTTAGTCTACTGGGAGCACACAGGACCCATGTTGTCTACCTCCCCTTCTCTCCATTTAGTCTACTGGGAGCACACAGGACCCATGTTGTCTACCTCCCCTTCTCTCCATTTAGTCTACTGGGAGCACACAGGACCCATGTTGTCTACCTCCCCTTCTCTCCATTTAGTCTACTGGGAGCACACAGGACCCATGTTGTCTACCTCCCCTTCTCTCCATTTAGTCTACTGGGAGCACACAGGACCCATGTTGTCTACCTCCCCTTCTCTCCATTTAGTCTACTGGGAGCACACAGGACCCATGTTGTCTACCTCCCCTTCTCTCCATTTAGTCTACTGGGAGCACACAGGACCCATGTTGTCTACCTCCCCTTCTCTCCATTTAGTCTACTGGGGGCACACAGGACCCATGTTGTCTACCTCCCCTTCTCTCCATTTAGTCTACTGGGAGCACACAGGACCCATGTTGTCTACCTCCCCTTCTCTCCATTTAGTCTACTGGGAGCACACAGGACCCATGTTGTCTACCTCCCCTTCTCTCCATTTAGTCTACTGGGAGCACACAGGACCCATGTTGTCTACCTCCCCTTCTCTCCATTTAGTCTACTGGGAGCACACAGGACCCATGTTGTCTACCTCCCCTTCTCTCCATTTAGTCTACTGGGAGCACACAGGACCCATGTTGTCTACCTCCCCTTCTCTCCATTTAGTCTACTGGGAGCACACAGGACCCATGTTGTCTACCTCCCCTTCTCTCCATTTAGTCTACTGGGAGCACCAGGACCCATGTTGTCTACCTCCCCTTCTCTCCATTTAGTCTACTGGGAGCACACAGGACCCATGTTGTCTACCTCCCCTTCTCTCCATTTAGTCTACTGGGAGCACACAGGACCCATGTTGTCTACCTCCCCTTCTCTCCATTTAGTCTACTGGGAGCACACAGGACCCATGTTGTCTACCTCCCTTCTCTCCATTTAGTCTACTGGGAGCACACAGGACCCATGTTGTCTACCTCCCCTTCTCTCCATTTAGTCTACTGGGAGCACACAGGACCCATGTTGTCTACCTCCCCTTCTCTCCATTTAGTCTACTGGGAGCACACAGGACCCATGTTGTCTACCTCCCCTTCTCTCCATTTAGTCTACTGGGAGCACACAGGACCCATGTTGTCTACCTCCCCTTCTCTCCATTTAGTCTACTGGGAGCACACAGGACCCATGTTGTCTACCTCCCCTTCTCTCCATTTAGTCTACTGGGAGCACACAGGACCCATGTTGTCTACCTCCCCTTCTCTCCATTTAGTCTACTGGGAGCACACAGGACCCATGTTGTCTACCTCCCCTTCTCTCCATTTAGTCTACTGGGAGCACACAGGACCCATGTTGTCTACCTCCCCTTCTCTCCATTTAGTCTACTGGGAGCACACAGGACCCATGTTGTCTACCTCCCCTTCTCTCCATTTAGTCTACTGGGAGCACACAGGACCCATGTTGTCTACCTCCCCTTCTCTCCATTTAGTCTACTGGGAGCACACAGGACCCATGTTGTCTACCTCCCCTTCTCTCCATTTAGTCTACTGGGAGCACACAGGACCCATGTTGTCTACCCCCTTCCTCCTCTCCTTCTCTCCATTTAGTCTACTGGGAGCACACAGGACCCATGTTGTCTACCTCCCCTTCTCTCCATTTAGTCTACTGGGAGCACACAGGACCCATGTTGTCTACCTCCCCTTCTCTCCATTTAGTCTACTGGGAGCACACAGGACCCATGTTGTCTACCTCCCCTTCTCTCCATTTAGTCTACTGGGAGCACACAGGACCCATGTTGTCTACCTCCCCTTCTCTCCATTTAGTCTACTGGGAGCACACAGGACCCATGTTGTCTACCTCCCCTTCTCTCCATTTAGTCTACTGGGAGCACACAGGACCCATGTTGTCTACCTCCCCTTCTCTCCATTTAGTCTACTGGGAGCACACAGGACCCATGTTGTCTACCTCCCCTTCTCTCCATTTAGTCTACTGGGAGCACACAGGACCCATGTTGTCTACCTCCCCTTCTCTCCATTTAGTCTACTGGGAGCACACAGGACCCATGTTGTCTACCTCCCCTTCTCTCCATTTAGTCTACTGGGAGCACACAGGACCCATGTTGTCTACCTCCCCTTCTCTCCATTTAGTCTACTGGGAGCACACAGGACCCATGTTGTCTACCTCCCCTTCTCTCCATTTAGTCTACTGGGAGCACACAGGACCCATGTTGTCTACCTCCCCTTCTCTCCATTTAGTCTACTGGGAGCACACAGGACCCATGTTGTCTACCTCCCCTTCTCTCCATTTAGTCTACTGGGAGCACACAGGACCCATGTTGTCTACCTCCCCTTCTCTCCATTTAGTCTACTGGGAGCACACAGGACCCATGTTGTCTACCTCCCCTTCTCTCCATTTAGTCTACTGGGAGCACACAGGACCCATGTTGTCTACCTCCCCTTCTCTCCATTTAGTCTACTGGGAGCACACAGGACCCATGTTGTCTACCTCCCCTTCTCTCCATTTAGTCTGCTGGGAGCACACAGGACCCATGTTGTCTACCTCCCCTTCTCTCCATTTAGTCTACTGGGAGCACACAGGACCCATGCATTTGTCTACCTCCCCTTCTCTCCATTTAGTCTACTGGGAGCACACAGGACCCATGTTGTCTACCTCCCCTTCTCTCCATTTAGTCTACTGGGAGCACACAGGACCCATGTTGTCTACCTCCCCTTCTCTCCATTTAGTCTACTGGGAGCACACAGGACCCATGTTGTCTACCTCCCCTTCTCTCCATTTAGTCTACTGGGAGCACACAGGACCCATGTTGTCTACCTCCCCTTCTCTCCATTTAGTCTACTGGGAGCACACAGGACCCATGTTGTCTACCTCCCCTTCTCTCCATTTAGTCTACTGGGAGCACACAGGACCCATGTTGTCTACCTCCCCTTCTCTCCATTTAGTCTACTGGGAGCACACAGGACCCATGTTGTCTACCTCCCCTTCTCTCCATTTAGTCTACTGGGAGCACACAGGACCCATGTTGTCTACCTCCCCTTCTCTCCATTTAGTCTACTGGGAGCACACAGGACCCATGTTGTCTACCTCCCCTTCTCTCCATTTAGTCTACTGGGAGCACACAGGACCCATGTTGTCTACCTCCCCTTCTCTCCATTTAGTCTACTGGGAGCACACAGGACCCATGTTGTCTACCTCCCCTTCTCTCCATTTAGTCTGCTGGGAGCACACAGGACCCATGTTGTCTACCTCCCCTTCTCTCCATTTAGTCTACTGGGAGCACACAGGACCCATGTTGTCTACCTCCCCTTCTCTCCATTTAGTCTACTGGGAGCACACAGGACCCATGTTGTCTACCTCCCCTTCTCTCCATTTAGTCTACTGGGAGCACACAGGACCCATGTTGTCTACCTCCCCTTCTCTCCATTTAGTCTACTGGGAGCACACAGGACCCATGTTGTCTACCTCCCCTTCTCTCCATTTAGTCTACTGGGAGCACACAGGACCCATGTTGTCTACCTCCCCTTCTCTCCATTTAGTCTACTGGGAGCACACAGGACCCATGTTGTCTACCTCCCCTTCTCTCCATTTAGTCTACTGGGAGCACACAGGACCCATGTTGTCTACCTCCCCTTCTCTCCATTTAGTCTACTGGGAGCACACAGGACCCATGTTGTCTACCTCCCCTTCTCTCCATTTAGTCTACTGGGAGCACACAGGACCCATGTTGTCTACCTCCCCTTCTCTCCATTTAGTCTACTGGGAGCACACAGGACCCATGTTGTCTACCTCCCCTTCTCTCCATTTAGTCTACTGGGAGCACACAGGACCCATGTTGTCTACCTCCCCTTCTCTCCATTTAGTCTACTGGGAGCACACAGGACCCATGTTGTCTACCTCCCCTTCTCTCCATTTAGTCTACTGGGAGCACACAGGACCCATGTTGTCTACCTCCCCTTCTCTCCATTTAGTCTACTGGGAGCACACAGGACCCATGTTGTCTACCTCCCCTTCTCTCCATTTAGTCTACTGGGAGCACACAGGACCCATGTTGTCTACCTCCCCTTCTCTCCATTTAGTCTACTGGGAGCACACAGGACCCATGTTGTCTACCTCCCCTTCTCTCCATTTAGTCTACTGGGAGCACACAGGACCCATGTTGTCTACCTCCCCTTCTCTCCATTTAGTCTACTGGGAGCACACAGGACCCATGTTGTCTACCTCCCCTTCTCTCCATTTAGTCTACTGGGAGCACACAGGACCCATGTTGTCTACCTCCCCTTCTCTCCATTTAGTCTACTGGGAGCACACAGGACCCATGTTGTCTACCTCCCCTTCTCTCCATTTAGTCTACTGGGAGCACACAGGACCCATGTTGTCTACCTCCCCTTCTCTCCATTTAGTCTACTGGGAGCACACAGGACCCATGTTGTCTACCTCCCCTTCTCTCCATTTAGTCTACTGGGAGCACACAGGACCCATGTTGTCTACCTCCCCTTCTCTCCATTTAGTCTACTGGGAGCACACAGGACCCATGTTGTCTACCTCCCCTTCTCTCCATTTAGTCTACTGGGAGCACACAGGACCCATGTTGTCTACCTCCCCTTCTCTCCATTTAGTCTACTGGGAGCACACAGGACCCATGTTGTCTACCTCCCCTTCTCTCCATTTAGTCTACTGGGAGCACACAGGACCCATGTTGTCTACCTCCCCTTCTCTCCATTTAGTCTACTGGGAGCACACAGGACCCATGTTGTCTACCTCCCCTTCTCTCCATTTAGTCTACTGGGAGCACACAGGACCCATGTTGTCTACCTCCCCTTCTCTCCATTTAGTCTACTGGGAGCACACAGGACCCATGTTGTCTACCTCCCCTTCTCTCCATTTAGTCTACTGGGAGCACACAGGACCCATGTTGTCTACCTCCCCTTCTCTCCATTTAGTCTACTGGGAGCACACAGGACCCATGTTGTCTACCTCCCTTCTCTCCATTTAGTCTACTGGGAGCACACAGGACCCATGTTGTCTACCTCCCCTTCTCTCCATTTAGTCTACTGGGAGCACACAGGACCCATGTTGTCTACCTCCCCTTCTCTCCATTTAGTCTACTGGGAGCACACAGGACCCATGTTGTCTACCTCCCCTTCTCTCCATTTAGTCTACTGGGAGCACACAGGACCCATGTTGTCTACCTCCCCTTCTCTCCATTTAGTCTACTGGGAGCACACAGGACCCATGTTGTCTACCTCCCCTTCTCTCCATTTAGTCTACTGGGAGCACACAGGACCCATGTTGTCTACCTCCCCTTCTCTCCATTTAGTCTACTGGGAGCACACAGGACCCATGTTGTCTACCTCCCCTTCTCTCCATTTAGTCTACTGGGAGCACACAGGACCCATGTTGTCTACCTCCCCTTCTCTCCATTTAGTCTACTGGGAGCACACAGGACCCATGTTGTCTACCTCCCCTTCTCTCCATTTAGTCTACTGGGAGCACACAGGACCCATGTTGTCTACCTCCCCTTCTCTCCATTTAGTCTACTGGGAGCACACAGGACCCATGTTGTCTACCTCCTTCTCTCCATTTAGTCTACTGGGAGCACACAGGACCCATGTTGTCTACCTCCCCTTCTCTCCATTTAGTCTACTGGGAGCACACAGGACCCATGTTGTCTACCTCCCCTTCTCTCCATTTAGTCTACTGGGAGCACACAGGACCCATGTTGTCTACCTCCCCTTCTCTCCATTTAGTCTACTGGGAGCACACAGGACCCATGTTGTCTACCTCCCCTTCTCTCCATTTAGTCTACTGGGGGCACGCAGGACCCATGTTGTCTACCTCCCCTTCTCTCCATTTAGTCTACTGGGAGCACACAGGACCCATGTTGTCTACCTCCCCTTCTCTCCATTTAGTCTACTGGGAGCACACAGGACCCATGTTGTCTACCTCCCCTTCTCTCCATTTAGTCTACTGGGAGCACACAGGACCCATGTTGTCTACCTCCCCTTCTCTCCATTTAGTCTACTGGGAGCACACAGGACCCATGTTGTCTACCTCCCCTTCTCTCCATTTAGTCTACTGGGAGCACACAGGACCCATGTTGTCTACCTCCCCTTCTCTCCATTTAGTCTACTGGGAGCACACAGGACCCATGTTGTCTACCTCCCCTTCTCTCCATTTAGTCTACTGGGAGCACACAGGACCCATGTTGTCTACCTCCCCTTCTCTCCATTTAGTCTACTGGGAGCACACAGGACCCATGTTGTCTACCTCCCCCTTCTCTCCATTTAGTCTACTGGGAGCACACAGGACCCATGTTGTCTACCTCCCCTTCTCTCCATTTAGTCTACTGGGAGCACACAGGACCCATGTTGTCTACCTCCCCTTCTCTCCATTTAGTCTACTGGGAGCACACAGGACCCATGTTGTCTACCTCCCCTTCTCTCCATTTAGTCTACTGGGAGCACACAGGACCCATGTTGTCTACCTCCCCTTCTCTCCATTTAGTCTACTGGGAGCACACAGGACCCATGTTGTCTACCTCCCCTTCTCTCCATTTAGTCTACTGGGAGCACACAGGACCCATGTTGTCTACCTCCCCTTCTCTCCATTTAGTCTACTGGGAGCACACAGGACCCATGTTGTCTACCTCCCCTTCTCTCCATTTAGTCTACTGGGAGCACAGGACCCATGTTGTCTACCTCCCCTTCTCTCCATTTAGTCTACTGGGAGCACACAGGACCCATGTTGTCTACCTCCCCTTCTCTCCATTTAGTCTACTGGGAGCACACAGGACCCATGTTGTCTACCTCCCCTTCTCTCCATTTAGTCTACTGGGAGCACACAGGACCCATGTTGTCTACCTCCCCTTCTCTCCATTTAGTCTACTGGGAGCACACAGGACCCATGTTGTCTACCTCCCCTTCTCTCCATTTAGTCTACTGGGAGCAGGACCCATGTTGTCTACCTCCCCTTCTCTCCATTTAGTCTACTGGGAGCACACAGGACCCATGTTGTCTACCTCCCCTTCTCTCCATTTAGTCTACTGGGAGCACACAGGACCCATGTTGTCTACCTCCCCTTCTCTCCATTTAGTCTACTGGGAGCACACAGGACCCATGTTGTCTACCTCCCCTTCTCTCCATTTAGTCTACTGGGAGCACACAGGACCCATGTTGTCTACCTCCCCTTCTCTCCATTTAGTCTACAGGGAGCACACAGGACCCATGTTGTCTACCTCCCCTTCTCTCCATTTAGTCTACTGGGAGCACACAGGACCCATGTTGTCTACCTCCCCTTCTCTCCATTTAGTCTACTGGGAGCACACAGGACCCATGTTGTCTACCTCCCCTTCTCTCCATTTAGTCTACTGGGAGCACACAGGACCCATGTTGTCTACCTCCCCTTCTCTCCATTTAGTCTACTGGGAGCACACAGGACCCATGTTGTCTACCTCCCCTTCTCTCCATTTAGTCTACTGGGAGCACACAGGACCCATGTTGTCTACCTCCCCTTCTCTCCATTTAGTCTACTGGGAGCACACAGGACCCATGTTGTCTACCTCCCCTTCTCTCCATTTAGTCTACTGGGAGCACACAGGACCCATGTTGTCTACCTCCCCTTCTCTCCATTTAGTCTACTGGGAGCACACAGGACCCATGTTGTCTACCTCCCCTTCTCTCCATTTAGTCTACTGGGAGCACACAGGACCCATGTTGTCTACCTCCCCTTCTCTCCATTTAGTCTACTGGGAGCACACAGGACCCATGTTGTCTACCTCCCCTTCTCTCCATTTAGTCTACTGGGAGCACACAGGACCCATGTTGTCTACCTCCCTTCTCTCCATTTAGTCTACTGGGAGCACACAGGACCCATGTTGTCTACTCCCTTCTCTCCATTTAGTCTACTGGGAGCACACAGGACCCATGTTGTCTACCTCCCCTTCTCTCCATTTAGTCTACTGGGAGCACACAGGACCCATGTTGTCTACCTCCCCTTCTTCCATTTAGTCTACTGGGAGCACACAGGACCCATGTTGTCTACCTCCCCTTCTCTCCATTTAGTCTACTGGGAGCACACAGGACCCATGTTGTCTACCTCCCCTTCTCTCCATTTAGTCTACTGGGAGCACACAGGACCCATGTTGTCTACCTCCCCTTCTCTCCATTTAGTCTACTGGGAGCACACAGGACCCATGTTGTCTACCTCCCCTTCTCTCCATTTAGTCTACTGGGAGCACACAGGACCCATGTTGTCTACCTCCCCTTCTCTCCATTTAGTCTACTGGGAGCACACAGGACCCATGTTGTCTACCTCCCCTTCTCTCCATTTAGTCTACTGGGAGCACACAGGACCCATGTTGTCTACCTCCCCTTCTCTCCATTTAGTCTACTGGGAGCACACAGGACCCATGTTGTCTACCTCCCCTTCTCTCCATTTAGTCTACTGGGAGCACACAGGACCCATGTTGTCTACCTCCCCTTCTCTCCATTTAGTCTACTGGGAGCACACAGGACCCATGTTGTCTACCTCCCCTTCTCTCCATTTAGTCTACTGGGAGCACACAGGACCCATGTTGTCTACCTCCCCTTCTCTCCATTTAGTCTACTGGGAGCACACAGGACCCATGTTGTCTACCTCCCCTTCTCTCCATTTAGTCTACTGGGAGCACACAGGACCCATGTTGTCTACCTCCCTTTCTCTCCATTTAGTCTACTGGGAGCACACAGGACCCATGTTGTCTACCTCCCCTTCTCTCCATTTAGTCTACTGGGAGACACAGGACCCATGTTGTCTACCTCCCCTTCTCTCCATTTAGTCTACTGGGAGCACACAGGACCCATGTTGTCTACCTCCCCTTCTCTCCATTTAGTCTACTGGGAGCACACAGGACCCATGTTGTCTACCTCCCCTTCTCTCCATTTAGTCTACTGGGAGCACACAGGACCCATGTTGTCTACCTCCCCTTCTCTCCATTTAGTCTACTGGGAGCACACAGGACCCATGTTGTCTACCTCCCCTTCTCTCCATTTAGTCTACTGGGAGCACACAGGACCCATGTTGTCTACCTCCCCTTCTCTCCATTTAGTCTACTGGGAGCACACAGGACCCATGTTGTCTACCTCCCCTTCTCTCCATTTAGTCTACTGGGGGAAACAGGACCCATGTTGTCTACCTCCCTTCTCTCCATTTAGTCTACTGGGAGCACACAGGACCCATGTTGTCTACCTCCCCTTCTCTCCATTTAGTCTACTGGGAGCACACAGGACCCATGTTGTCTACCTCCCCTTCTCTCCATTTAGTCTACTGGGAGCACACAGGACCCATGTTGTCTACCTCCCTTCTCTCCATTTAGTCTACTGGGAGCACACAGGACCCATGTTGTCTACCTCCCCTTCTCTCCATTTAGTCTACTGGGAGACAGGACCCATGTTGTCACTACCCCTTCTCTCCATTTAGTCTACTGGGAGCACACAGGACCCATGTTGTCTACCTCCCTCTCTCCATTTAGTCTACTGGGAGACAGGACCCATGTTGTCTACCTCCCCTTCTCTCCATTTAGTCTACTGGGAGCACACAGGACCCATGTTGTCTACCTCCCCTTCTCTCCATTTAGTCTACTGGGAGCACACAGGACCCATGTTGTCTCCTCCCCTTCTCCATTTAGTCTACTGGGAGCACACAGGACCCATGTTGTCTACCTCCCCTTCTCTCCATTTAGTCTACTGGGAGCACACAGGACCCATGTTGTCTACCTCCCTTCTCTCCATTTAGTCTACTGGGAGCACACAGGACCCATGTTGTCTACCTCCCCTTCTCTCCATTTAGTCTACTGGGAGCACACAGGACCCATGTTGTCTACCTCCCCTTCTCTCCATTTAGTCTACTGGGAGCCACAGGACCCATGTTGTCTACCTCCCCTTCTCTCCATTTAGTCTACTGGGAGCACACAGGACCCATGTTGTCTACCTCCCTTCTCTCCATTTAGTCTACTGGGAGCACACAGGACCCATGTTGTCTACCTCCCCTTCTCTCCATTTAGTCTACTGGGAGCACACAGGACCCATGTTGTCTACCTCCCCTTCTCTCCATTTAGTCTACTGGGAGCACACAGGACCCATGTTGTCTACCTCCCCTTCTCTCCATTTAGTCTACTGGGAGCACACAGGACCCATGTTGTCTACCTCCCCTTCTCTCCATTTAGTCTACTGGGAGCACACAGGACCCATGTTGTCTACTCCCCTTCTCTCCATTTAGTCTACTGGGAGCACACAGGACCCATGTTGTCTACCTCCCCTTCTCTCCATTTAGTCTACTGGGAGCACACAGGACCCATGTTGTCTACCTCCCCTTCTCTCCATTTAGTCTACTGGGAGCACACAGGACCCATGTTGTCTACCTCCCCTTCTCTCCATTTAGTCTACTGGGAGCACACAGGACCCATGTTGTCTACCTCCCCTTCTCTCCATTTAGTCTACTGGGAGCACACAGGACCCATGTTGTCTACCTCCCCTTCTCTCCATTTAGTCTACTGGGAGCACACAGGACCCATGTTGTCTACCTCCCCTTCTCTCCATTTAGTCTACTGGGAGCACACAGGGACCCATGTTGTCTACCTCCCCTTCTCTCCATTTAGTCTACTGAGCACACAGGACCCATGTTGTCTACCTCCCCTTCTCTCCATTTAGTCTACTGGGAGCACACAGGACCCATGTTGTCTACCTCCCCTTCTCTCCATTTAGTCTACTGGGAGCACACAGGACCCATGTTGTCTACCTCCCCTTCTCTCCATTTAGTCTACTGGGAGAACACAGGACCCATGTTGTCTACCTCCCCTTCTCTCCATTTAGTCTACTGGGAGCACAGGACCCATGTTGTCTACCTCCCTTCTCTCCATTTAGTCTACTGGGAGCACACAGGACCCATGTTGTCTACCTCCCCTTCTCTCCATTTAGTCTACTGGGAGACACGGGACCCATGTTGTCTACCTCCCCTTCTCTCCATTTAGTCTACTGGGAGCACACAGGACCCATGTTGTCTACCTCCCCTTCTCTCCATTTAGTCTACTGGGAGCACACAGGACCCATGTTGTCTACCTCCCTTCTCCATTTAGTCTACTGGGAGCACACATGACCCATGTTGTCTACCTCCCCTTCTCTCCATTTAGTCTACTGGGACGCAGGACCCATGTTGTCTACCTCCCCTTCTCCCCATTTAGTCTACTGGGAGCACACAGGACCCATGTTGTCTACCTCCCCTTCTCTCCATTTAGTCTACTGGGAGCACACAGGACCCATGTTGTCTACCTCCCCTTCTCTCCATTTAGTCTACTGGGAGCACACAGGACCCATGTTGTCTACCTCCCCTTCTCTCCATTTAGTCTACTGGGAGCACACAGGACCCATGTTGTCTACCTCCCCTTCTCTCCATTTAGTCTACTGGGAGCATACAGGACCCATGTTGTCTACCTCCCCTTCTCTCCATTTAGTCTGCTGGGAGCACACAGGACCCATGTTGTCTACCTCCCTTCTCTCCATTTAGTCTACTGGGAGCACACAGGACCCAT